>NW_019525437.1:4539416-4542744 GCF_002814215.2 Seriola lalandi dorsalis
TGGTTCTGCAGGGTGCACTTCTCGGTCTCCAGCATGTGCCTCTGCTGGACGCGCTTGAAGCGGCAGGACTGCGCGTAGCCCCGGTTCTTCAGGGTGCGCCTCTTCTGCTTCAGGCGGATCACCTCCTCCTTGCTGAAGCCCCGCAGCTGCCGGTTCAGCTCCCGCACCGTCATGCTGACCAGCTGCTCGTCCGAGAAGCGGTCCTCCAGGCGGGCGTGGTGGCCGTGGTGGTGGTGATGGTGGTGGTGATGGGCCTGGTGATGGTGGGCCGCCGAGGCCGTGGACAGGTCCTCCCCGACGTACTGCTGCCCGCGGAAGCCCTCGTAGGCCTGGTGGTGGTGGTGATGGTGGTGCGCGTTGCCGATGAGGGCCTCCACCGCGTCCTCCGGGGTCAGGTTGAGCGCCTCGGGGTTGATGTGGTGCTGGTAGCTGGGGATCCAGTACAGGTCCTCCAGCTGAGGCTTGCCCGCGTTGCTGTGATTGTTGTTGCCGCTGCTGTTGTTGCTGCTGCCGCTGCTGTTGACCCCGCTGGCGAGGCTCTGGTTCGGCTGTGCGCCCGGGCTCGGGGCGCAGAAGCTGGGCGAGGAAGGCACGGAGGAGCAGGGTGTGCTGATCGGGGTGGAGGAGAGGGAGCCGGACGGGAGGCGGTGGCAGTAGCGGTCGGCCTCCGGCGGCTCCTTCTTCACCTCAAACTTCATCAGGTCAAAGTCGTTGACGTACTCGATGGCCAGAGGGCTGTTGGGCAGCTCTGCGCTCATGGCGAGGTCGGTGGCCATGTCAGTCCATGCGACGACTCCTGCCCTCACAGCCAAACCGACGGCGGGCAGCCCTCTCGGATACAGATTGCGGAGAGGAATAAAAGCCTGTATGGTGTATATATAGACACTTGCACACGCCCGGTGTGTGGGGCTGCTGCAGGGCCGGAGGGTGGGTGGAGAAACTTATTAAGGCTGCTCGTCCCTAAGACAACTTCTATATATAGTGGCGTGAATATACGTATGCATGTAAATGAACTTGTACACCTGCCAGTTTGCCTCCGCTCGCTGCTCTTGTTGACAACTTATCCCAGGTCAAATGCACGCTTTAATACCAGGAGCCCCCGGGGCGGCTGAAACTCGAGCCCGGTGAATTTGGAGACACCGACCTGTCTTGTCCTCGCTTCACCTCTGGAGTCCACTTGCCTCCTTGTGATTTACTGTCCTCGGTTTTCTGCTCGATCAAGTAACACGAAAAAGATTCTCTGCGTCTCCTCCGCTCGGTGCGTTATAAATATTTTCCAAGCATCCTTCTTCTTCTGTTGCTGTTTACAACTTGATCATGAAGAGTCCCGGCCAGCGGACTGAAGTCACTGCAGCATGGCCCGGATTTAAAGTTTTTAACACAGTCACATCAGACAGTGTGTGTGTGTGTGTGTGTGTGTGTGTGTGTGTGTATGTGTGACAGTCACAGGGCGCCGCGCAGGCGTGCGTAAAAGTGTGCCAAAAGTCCCAGGAATCCAAACACGGAATGGCACGTGCAGAAGTTTTCAAAGTTCACATGAATCTGAGATGAAATCTTTCAGTTGCAGGTAGGTCTCCTACCTGGAGGGACAGGAGAGTCTGGTTCCCTGTTGTTGTGTTCAGTCCAGATTTTTAAATCGAGCAGCGTCTACTTACAGGTTCGGTCCCCTCGGTCCTGTCCCCCCCTCACCGGGGCGCACTGTTGACCTTAAGTGTTGACTGTGTGTGTTATTATGCAAGAGGTGATAAATTCCAGTTGCTTTTTCTCTCTCGCGGCCTTCAGATTGTTTCTAAGCGCTTCTCGGTGCAACCACGTAGTGTCACTGAGGCACTGGCTGGCAATCTGCACTTATAAAGACAGCGTGGCCCCCGACCCTCCCACACAGAGGTGTGACGGGCCAATGGGAGGAGATCACAGCGGTGCATTTGCATTCTCCTATAGCGGAGAGACAGAGCGAGAGAGAGAGAGAGAGAGAGAGAGACTCCGCTCTGGTCGTTCCGAGAGGAGCCGAGCGGGGCCGAAGCAGAAGCGGATCGAGCCTCGCAGAGAGAGAGAGAGAACAGGTGCAGCAGACCCCCCCCTCTAGTGACCGAGCAGATGCTACTGCACGGAGCAGCGCGGAGTAAGACGAGAGCTCCGGTGGTTTCTCAGAGAAAAAATGTTTACTCGGAAAAGAGAAACACTTTTGAAAAGCGGGCTTCCGTTATGTAAGGAGACTGTTCACGTGTTCAGATTTCACAGAAAAAGAAAACTCACCTCCACCTTGTTAATTCACAGTAAATGAAAATATCTAGGCTGCACTTTTATGGACTGACTATAGTCAGTCTATTTCAGACTGTTTGCAGTGACCTCACACTGCATCAAACACGTTAAATAGGCTATTTCTAAAATATAAAAGTATTCTCATTTAAATATGCGAGGAAACATGTTGATAAAGTTGATTATGAATCCAGGCTGGATTTCACTATAATGTTGGACTAATAAATGTCATCAAATTTCCTCATTTGGCCCCAAAGACAGAAACTTACTGAGGTTGAAATAAAATCAGGATCAATCATGTTGGGAGACAGAAGGAAGAAAAACTCTGGCAGGTGTCACTTTGATTATACACCGGAGGAAAAAGGCTTAACACAGAGAGCTGTTGAAAATATGACAAAATTCTAAACTGAAAATGAATACAGAGGTAAGAAAAGAAACTGAGCAGGTTAATCGTCTGTGATCCGGTTGATTAGAAGCTCAAACTAAGTATAGAACCCTTATTTGGGTTGAAATGAACTTATGAAAAGGAAACAAGTTCAAACGTGGCACTAAAAGAAGAAAACGCTCCTTTGATCAGATTTCTTACAAAGAGCTTATTGTGTCCCCCCTCAATCACCCGGTCTGAGGAAACCTCTGAAGACACAGACCATCAGAATCTATCAATCACTGATTGATTGAAGGCCATGCGCCCCTCTGCCAAAAATCAATCCGCATTTTCGCGAGGCTGTGAGGAGGCCACCCCATGGCTGCGCGCAGGGTTAAGTATGATTGGATAGTCCCGGTGGTGGTCTACAGGGTTTTCATTCGCAATTAACCACAAATTGCATCCCGACTCATCCCCGCGGATCGACGGATAATTAAGCTCCGCCGCGTGCGTCTCCATTCTGGACACATGTCTTTTTTTTTTTAAGGGGGGTGGGGTGGCGGGACAAATCACGGCGGAAGGTTGAGCAGAATGTCGATACCGGTGATAAGCATCATGGGAGCAGGGCTTTAAACCGGGACACCGCTGCACCTGACCCATTTGGCCTTTTCAGCAGCGGCCGCCCCCCA
The DNA here is from genome assembly GCF_002814215.2 of Seriola lalandi dorsalis. Classification (NCBI taxonomy): domain Eukaryota; kingdom Metazoa; phylum Chordata; class Actinopteri; order Carangiformes; family Carangidae; genus Seriola; species Seriola lalandi. The sequence continues at coordinate 4,542,729 of NW_019525437.1, forward strand.
GAGTCCCATCTACCCC
>NW_019525437.1:4542764-4551697 GCF_002814215.2 Seriola lalandi dorsalis
CCCCCCAACCCGATATGTGAGTGATATATCTGCGGAATAAAGTGCCTATCCGCGGGAAAAACAGGTGGCAGTAAGTTTAACTCGGTCAGATGTGAAGGAAAACCTTGCACAGCTGCTGAGCTTAACTTCCACTCCGAACTGGCCATGAAATACGCCCCCCCCCCACTCCACCTCCCCTGCATCAAATCTGCTGGCGAGGATGAAAAGAAGAGTATGAGATGAAGGGACGGAAATCATATCAAGGTATTTTAAGTTTAGGTGCGCTAAGTCATTAGGAGAGGTTTTTTTTTTTTTTTTTTTTATCAAATAAGCAGGAACTGGCCCTCAAACGCCGAGGTAAGCAGTCTGCATTGAAATGGCACAGTTAAGTAGATCTGCTGTGGTCCATTCATTGTCAGGGGAAGGGGAGTGTCTGCGGCCGAGGGCTTGAGACATAAATTTTTGAAGTCAGGGTTTTCATTGTGCCTTTGCATATTGGGACTTCGCTTGCAAGTGCAGTTCTACCGATTTAAGCAAAATGGACATCAGCAAGGTGGAGGATCGACGGTGGGCTTTGAGCCGGCCGCGAGGGGAGCTTTGAGCCAGGCTACCCAGCATCCCAGACCAAAAAGACTGGCTCCGGGAGGTGGCTCAGGGTTATCTGAGGCCTGGAGGGTTTTTTTTTTTTTTTTTTTGTCACTGCCGTTAAGTCACTAATGCCGCTGTGGAGGAATCAGCGTTAATTGTGCAGGGATGTGGCACGCATGCACGTATGCATGTGCACGGCCGCTGAAGTTAACAGCGAGGCTTGCTTTAGAAAGCAGGAGTTTCACCACGTGTAGGAAGTCGCTTGAATACAGAAATCATGTGTGTTAACTTGTGGGATGAAAGGTGTTTGGGTTCAAAGAGGCAGGAAATGTGACAACACAGATGCTGGGCTGAAAGCAGGAAAATGAGAGACTAAACTTCAAGGCCAAGTACAAGTTGGGTGCTTTGACTGCCATTTCTTTTGGTGATAATCTGAGAACAGCTTTACTAAAGCTGTGGACAGGTCCAAAGACTTGGTGGAACTTATAAAGACTGCATGAACCACACAACAACTGTTCACACCAACATACACAGATTTTATAGTCTTGTTATTTTAGAGTCAGGAAGGAGCGGATATTGAATAACTAAGTAAACAGAGAGATGACACGCTGGGTCATACATCAGCTCTGATTACTGTTGCATCAGGGAACTGCCAAAATCCTGCAGCAACATGAATTCTCATATGTTCATGCACCAAAACAGAAGCAGACATTCATCAAAAAGAGTTTGTCCTGCTGATGAATCTGCAATCCACATGGAAAAGGGAAAGACACTGAGGGAAAAATTAGAAATTCAGATGAGATGATGGATGGAGAGATGAAAGCAACAGACTGTAAACTCTACAGTGTGTTGGAAGAGAGAGGACAACATCACAATCAGTCGTTTTGGTTTCCACATGATGAAGTCCTGATCCTAGTAAATATAAAACATGCTTAAAATAATCTTTTAAGGTCCATATAGTATAAAGGTCGATGTCCATGTGTCTGATTATAAAGCAGGTCTAGGTTCTGTATTAATACTGTGAAAGTATCAAAGCCTCAGGCCACAGAGAAATGCACTGCCCTTAGCCATGCCCTAAGCCCCGCCCACCTGGACCCACCATCCAACATGGCAGGATTTGGTTTCTCCAAGTGTTTTACCTGAAATCTGCTTCATATGGATCAACACTTCGTATCAAAAACAGGAGAAGAGGAATATATGGAGCTTTAAGAGCAGGCGGTGACTGGCAATCAGGACGTTTTGTCTGGTACCAACCTGGGCCAATGCCGGCTAACATGGCTGTGGACTGAGTTAAAAAGAGAAAAATGGAGTGAAAGACAAGAACCATTCGAATCCCTAAACATGATTTCATCTCTCAACTGCCAACAGCAACACGCCCAGTCCATCATCACGTGTGTCACCATCTTACAGAGAAGCTGAACGGAGGAAGAGACAGGAGCAGTCGATTCAGATAATCCAGACTAAAGAAATCCCTTCATATGGAGGTAAAGGAGAGATTACGTACTATAAGCAAATCTGAAATGTTGGTAAAGGTGAGCACATCCACTACAAGAAGAGCAGTAGGTCAAGACTGAAGCATGAAGTGGGTCATTAAACTGTGATGGATGATTGTTAAAGACACTTCAGGTCATAATTTTACCTGGAGGTTTGTTTACAACCTGTCTGATCATGACTCCTTTTTTTGTTTGGTCTGATCAGAAAATATTAAAACTGTGTTTCCAAACACACAATCCAGGTTGTTTTTCATCAGGGTCAGAAAGCTTTTAAAATGTTACCAGAGATTTTTGGCTTTCGTCTTCTGTTATGATCGTGCATGTGATAGTTACAAGTTTGTTAGAGTCGTTGGTTTGGCTCCCAGGAAAAGAACCAGGAGGAAACCTTTTCACTTAGTGGCCCAGCTAGTTCTTCACTAAACTAATGTCCGCTTGATGTGTAATGTGTCTTTTATATCATCTGTCCCCATTGGCAGTGAGTTAGATACACTGACTAACTTTACTATCTGTTTAGATGAGTACAGTGTTATAACAAATGAGGCCAATGCTACAAAAAACATGATCAAAGTTGTAGTATTTTGAAAATACCCTGAAGTTAAACAGGAGTAACCTCTTACAAAGAAAAGAGGATTTTAAACACATGATGCACACACACACTCACACTAACCAGTTCTTATCAAATCTCTGTAACTCGCACTCTTTGAGCCAAACACACACGATGAAGAATCACAGTTGACCTTTCCTTTTGTCTCCGCGAGTCTCCGCGGACAGATGATTCCTCTCCCTCCGTCTTCTCTCCGTCTCGTGCGCTTTTACTAAAAATTGAAATATTGATCTTAATTAGAGTTTGCCGAGCTCAGCAGCTCACGTTGAGGGTTTTAGACAAGAGGCAGCAGACATCTGTCTAAGGCACTTATGTCTTCAGCGCAGGCAGGAGAGGAGCTACGTGGGTGAGGAGGAGGAGGAGGAAGAGAGGAAAAAAAAAAAAACGTGTAGTGAGAAGAGAAGAGTGATGGCTCCCTGTCTCCTGCCTTCTCTGAGAAACATGTCGAGCTCTCCATCTCCGCTCGCTGCTGTCAATACATCTGAGAGAGAATCGAGATGAACAGTCACACACACACACACACACACACACACACACACACACACACACACACACACACACACACACACACACACACATATCCTGACAAAATGTTTTCAACACAGTTTAACTGGCAGCATGTGACAATCCGTACGTGAAGGTTTCCAAGTTGCTGAACGACCATCAGCTGATTGATCTGTTGTGTTTGAGGTCAGGTTCAAAATAACTCTGATGAAGTTGGAAACACATACACAAGCATTTTTTAATCTGCAAAATCAGCTTTAGTTAGCGTAGCTTAGCATAAATACTGAAAACGGGCGGAAACATCTAGCCTAAAAATGAGAAATTCATCTATCCACCGACGCCTCTGTGCACAAACAGAGATATAAAATGACAGTTTGTTTTCGATGCAATGGAACCATTTGTCGTCAAAGCTCAGTCAGGTGCAGTGACAGTGCCGCTTCCTTAAGTCTTGTAGCAGGGTTTGGTCCCATGGTGTCTGTTCGGACACTGAAACCAAAACTGATACGATTCTGACAACTCGTCAATAACAGACAAGAAATAATTTCAGTTGTTTTTAAATTTCTGTACATAAAGTTTATGTGCAGAAACCAGAGGGATGCCATTATGGAAAGGTTTCCTATTTCCTGATTACCAACCAAAAGAAAAGGAAGAGGAGATGCATCTCTGTAGTGTTTCACCATGAATTGATGGACGGACGACCCGAACATATGATACCTCCAGCCCTGGCTGTCACTGATGTGGAGGCATAAAAAAAACTCAAAAAATATGTTTTCAAATTTCTCTGCATTAGTGTGGACAAGCTCAGAAAAAAAAATCACTAACAGATGTGCCAAACACACACACACAGGTATGCTCATGCACACACACACACACACTTGTTGCTTTAATCTGCTGCAGGAGGCAGCTTTGTCACTGTTGTGTGTGACCTCGCGGCTGTTTATTAATGTCGTGTTACTCCTCAGAGTTTCACACAGCTCGTTTGCCGCCGTAAAGACGCCTCGGTTAACTAGCATGTTAATACTGGCTCATCACTCGCACTCATACAGTGTATTAATAGTTTCATTAGTGGAGGTCTGAGCATCCCGGCATCCTCTCTGTGATGCTCTGCACTGGCACTCAGCCATTTAGATCTCATACAAACAGATGCAGAGAAATAACGGATGGAAATAATAAAGACAGGAAGGACTGAGGTCAGTACGGAGACAAGCTGAGGAACAGATGAGAGGGCTTTTTTGAGCTTCTACTGATGAGTTTGCTCTTCATATTGAAACATCAAAACAATCGATCAATCAAGTAAATTGAGGTTGAGGTGAGATTATTTTGTTAAAGAACAATTTCCATGTTCAGGATTGACCTTCTACGCTCAGTTATAGAAACTGTAAAATATTTATTTCCACATGGGTTTTGCTGTAATGTGAACACAACATAAAGGTGGTGTTTTCTAATGTGCACACACTAACGAGTTGGAAAGAGAGCCGATGTCTAAAACCTCAATCAGACTGAATTCACATTCTCATTCAACATTACCTGCGCTGATCAGTGATTTTAATCCTGTCCAGAGTGCATATGTGGGTAATTTTCACCGCCACCCCAATAATAATAATTACAGTCACAATAACCTACTGTTGAACTCCTGTACTTTAAATCCTGTCTGTAGAGTTGATCTCTGGAGTTTTTCCTCATCTTTTATTTTTTCCCCTTTCTTAAAACAGCTCAGTGGGAATGTGACTTTTGTGTGAACATAGAGGAAGTCAAAAATGTTCCAATGTTATCTAATGCTAGCTAACATTAACACCAAATTTTAGGCCTACTTGGGAACCAATAGGATGATGGGAAAACACTTAAATCATCGAGAGAATAAGAACCCATAGAAGCTCACCAGATGTGCTGTCAGGTTGGCACCGGTGTCTTTAGGCTTTGTCCTGCAGAACGTCCAGGTTTATTACAGACCACATCCTGTTTCCCCGTCCAGAAAAGATAAAGGCTGTCCAGAGAAATGTGTTAAATTATCACGTAGCAAAGTGAATATTTCACTCCCCACCTGTCTGTAACATTAAAGACCCTCTGCAATGAAAATCAAGTTTTAACCCTGTTAACATGATGGTTTGTGATCCATATGGTGTTTATTATGTAATACAAGACAAATCATGACTGAAATAATCAGTCAACAGCATGGCTGAGTATTTCCACCTTGAAGCTGCAGTGAAGCAATGACAGCCTCATTAAAACAAAAAACAAAAACACATTCAGACAGCCAGGGTTTCATTCGTCACATACCTGAGTGACCAATCCCGTCGATTTGCAGGGTGGGGCTTTCCATATCGTTTTGCAGTGGCATACTGCTACGTAGCCAATGTCGTCATGCCAAACACTCGTATTATCTATTACTGTTACGTTTCTAATGTTAAACATACATAAAATACATTACCGTCCTCTTACATCGACTTCAAGGCGACCCTCTACAATTCGCGTTTTCTGTTTCCTGTTTGAACACATACATGTGAGTTACTCCTGTTTTCCCCCCTGCTGCTACAGCAGCGCGCAAAACAGAAAAACAAGCAGAGGTGGGAACAGAGTCGGGGGTGCAGGCGAGCAACTGAGGGGTGGGTGGAGATAGAAGTGGAGATGAGTTTTTAGGGTTTTTAATCAGTGTCAGGGGAAGAAGTTTAATCTCATCAAAATGTGGCTTCAGTGTGAGAGAGAAGAAAGTTGTTTTCAAATGTGGCGTCTATGACTTAAAACTGTGGTTGCAATGATACATTTCTACGTGCACACACTCTTTCAAACACACACACACACACACACACAGACACACACACACACACAGACACACACACACACACACACACACACACACACACACACACACACACACACACACACACACACACACACACACAGCATGATGAGGATGAAGTCACGGTGTGCTCATGTGTCTCGTCTCTAGGCCTTTAAAGTGAGGGGCACTGCTGCTTCTGTCACCACCTTCCTGATGAAAACTCTCACAAACACGCTCGGGTCATATGACGACACCGCCACTCCGAAACAGACACACACACACACACACACACACACAGCTGAGAAAGACTCCCACAGCACTGACTTCACGTTGTCAAAAAGAGCGTGAAACAACACAATCAGAGTTCATATTTTATTTGTACTTTTTAAAATTTTACAAAACCTGAAGAGAAAAGATGTAAACATCCAAACTGATATGTAAACCTGACTTGTAGGGGCAGAGGATAAAACTTTCAGGCCCTGAGTTTATTGAGTAATTCAAAGGGAAAGGACACAGAAAGATCAGTCAGGACAAACCTGAAGCTCAAAAATCATTTGATAAGTGTCGTTCACCTCCAACTGCTGCCGGTCTCTATCGTCTCACAGCCGAGGCTTGATCTGCAGCTTCTTCTCTGTGTAAGAAAAAGAAACACAGGAAATTAAAATGAAAAAAAAAGTGTGTGTGTGTGTGTGTTCTTTTGTGCGTAACCGACTCTGATCTGCTGCGTGTTGAATCCTGCTGAAACGCTGAGTGATGACATCGCAGCTGATGAGTAAATGAGGAAGAGAGCAGGACAACAGGGATGGATGAAGGCGTGTGAGCAGGAAATGCTCGAGTGTGTGTGTGTGAGTTTGCAGTGTGGCAGTGATACATTGCATCAGAGCTAATTTATGCAAAGTGAAGAGGAGCTCGTTTGGCTGAGTTCCACCTTTAATGAGGCTCTGGGCGGTGCGGTGTGTTAGTGAGGGACCAGAGTGTCATTAGTAATACTTAAGAGCACAAAGCAACTGGACAGAGCGGGGCGGAGAGACGAGGAAATCATCACTGGATCACATGTGTATGTGTGTGTGTTTGTGAGTGTGTTTGGACACAGTGCGGCTGAACTGTTTCACTGAGTGACATATTTATTACAGTAGACACAACAGTGTGAATCATCGCCACGGAACCACACTCTGACGTCTGCTCTTCAGAAAGGAAAACTGCCCTCGAGGAGATGTTGTCTAAAGTCGTCTTAGGTAAGGTGTGTGCAACGCAGCTGCTGCTCAACACCAAAGTTTAGACTGTTTATTACAACACATCTGTCCATCCCACAAATGTAGAGACAAAAAAACACACATAGATGTACAGAAACTTAAAACACACCTACTCCAACAAAAACTGTTCATCAGTAAAATAGACATTAAAGCAATTTTTGTTTTTTCAGGTTATTTTACTTTTTATTTTATTGTTTTATCTGATTAAAATCAAAAATTCAATATGAATGACAAAAGAGAATAGGTCAAAACCGAGTATGTGGCTGGACTGCCTATGGTCAAATCCTGATGTTATAACTGCGATGTCGTCTGACAAAATCAGCAACACATAAATGAAAGACCAAGAATGAGCTGTGATTTCAGCTGTATTTACTTATAAAATGATCTTTCAGAGAGAAAGTTAGGAGAGACAGACTATCTTTCTCTTTTCAGGCTCTTGCCTTTATTACGGTCATGAGGAACCCGGGCTGCCGGGGTAAAGACTAAGCCCAAATAGCATGAGGTCCACTGGGGGAACCACCGGGGTCCGAGACACTGTCTTTCTTATTGTGCCTCTCACACAGCTCACAGCTTCAGTCTGGGATCCACAATAGTTCAGTCTTTACTGAATTCAACTCCAGAATTACAGACTTTTAATAGAGGCAGGTCTGTATGTCTCACTCCCTCTGTTTGATATGTAGAGTTGGTCATAGTCATTAGTACGAATCCTGGTTACCGATGACTTCTCTCTCTCCCTCCCTCTCCCCTTCTCTCTGTGCACAGTGTGTCTTATGTTAATTTATTCCTCTGCCTGCTTTAGTAATAATGATACATGTAACGAAAGTAGTTTATTTGCTGTAATGGAGGCGAGGCTCAGTGTATTAGAAGTGCTCCTCCACTTCCCTGCAGTTCCTGAGCAGCAGGGAAACCAGAGCAGCTCGGTAGACTGTGGTTCGGCAGTCCGCTGAGCAGTGGTGGAAATATCATCACCCACTCAGTCAGTCAGCAAAATTTGCAATTATAGCGCTGGCCCGGCTTTTGCGGTCCAGCCAAAAACTGCAATCGAGTTGTGTAAAGTTGTCTAATGTGAAGTGTGTGCAACGCAGCTGCTGCTCAACATCAAAGTTTAGACTGTTTCTGGATGTGTGCAACACTACTGTCCATCCCACAAACATATAACACACATGTACAGAAAACTTGTAGAAATTTGGGCTGTTCATCAGGTAAAATAGACAATAAAATAAAGTCACCCATATTGAATTTTTCATTTTACTCAGAGGAAACGATCAAATAAACAGTACAATAACATAAAAGAGAGAATTTGTATCAAAAAAGAGAGAAACTGTTTGTTAATGTGTCGCATGATAAGACGGGGTGAACACAGGTGTTAAAGCCAGTCAAATGTTGAGTGGCAGTGGAAGCCAGCATGCTTGTGTGTGTGAGTGTGTATGTGTGTGTGTGCGTGTGTCCGGTAGGCAGGGGCAGGTGGATGGTGGAGCCTCTTGGGAGGGTGAGGAGGAGGGGCAGGGGGGAGAATGAGAGGGATCGGGGGAGGGCAGCCTCTATCCTAATCCTCTATCTGTCAAGTCTGTCAACAGAGAGCTCAGCTGTGCGTCTGTCCAGCCCAAAACCTAAATATTATTACCTCTGTGCTCTGAGCATTATTACTCCTCCCCTGAGTATCATCACACTCACTCCACAGGCCGGCTCTGATCATCATTATCTGTCTGCAGCTTAGACCACCCCCCCCCCCT
>NW_019525437.1:4551727-4554395 GCF_002814215.2 Seriola lalandi dorsalis
CCCCCACTCACATGAATTGAGGAATGATCCTGTACCATTCATGACAAACAAGAGCCTTCTAAAAAACCATCTTTGGACAGTATCTCTGACTCAGCACTTCTACATTAACTAAAGCAAAGTTAGTCCTCTAAGGAACATTATCTTTTTTATAACCTGGATGTAATTTACCTTGTTTCCACCTTCCTTCATATGAATTTACACATTTTACTCACCAAATGTGGAGACTGTAAATGAAGAGCATCGTTTTGGTAATTTACATGTGAGAAGATGTCGGGGTTAAAAATGGGCTCAATTTGGCGTCCTGTGGATATCTGCTACTGTAAATCACAGTTTCAACAGCGTGAGACAGGTTCTAACTATTCAATAGAATCTAGTTATAAATGCTTTTGTAAAAGTCATACGTAACTTAAACAAGCAAATTCAGACAATTTCAACCAGGACATCTCTGTTGACGTGCAAATCACCAAAAAAGAACTCTTCCTGGCCACTGTAACTCAGGTCGGTTTTCACACTTTGTCAGTTTCATGACACATGGAGATGTTTGTGTAACACTGCTGGTCCCTCTGCGTTGGTCTGTGCTTGCTGGGTTATGCGTTTTGTTACCTTTAACCTGTGAGGCCTCGGCTGGAAGCGTGTCCGGTGCGTCTGCCTCCTCTGGGGAGCTGGAGAGGGAGATGAAGGACGGCAGCTCCAGAGGACCCGCGGCGGGCGTCCCTGGAGCTGCCTGAGGGCCGTGTGGCATGACAACAGACAGGCGAGGTCTGCAAGAGAGTGTCAACATGATCCATGATGAGCCGGGATCAAACACAACCAAAGTTTCATTACTGTGAGTAGATGATGATTTGTATCAGTCATGATTTAAATCTCTTCTCACCTCTTGCAGGGCTCCTTGGTTCGGCCTCTCTTGGCCGGTGTGGTGGAGGTGTTGCTGCCGCTTCGTTTGGCTTGTTGTCGGTGCTGCAGCTTGCAGCGGGTTCCTCGGGGGCAGGAGCCGGTCTTAGAGAAGTCTGGACACACCAGAGTATGTTTCTTCTTGCACTGGTGGGTAGAGACACAGACCACAGATCATACATGAAGACAGTCACAACTGCTAATACACACACAAACTGACATGGGTGGATCTGCCTCTGTGAATGTATGTACATCTCATATGAAGAAGATGTTCCATTAAATGTAGATGCAGAAAAAAAAGGACTCAGCTGCAAAAGTCTGTCATATTGTGTGGAATTGTTTTTTAATGGCAGCCACAGTTTTACCTAAAGTGGGAAACTAAAGTGATTCCAGAAAGCCCACAGTGTGAGACCATTGGTCACATTCTGTAAGCTTTTATTATATAACATACACAAAGCACAAAGAGCATCAAAAAGGAAACTGTTGGGCAAAAAAAAAACCCCAAAAAACTTATAAAACATATTGATTATTGATTCCTCCTCTGACATAGTTGATACATCATAAACTGCACATGGGCTTCCATTCTAATCTTTATTTCAAATACACAGTACATGATCTAGTTTAGGGAGTACCAAAAACTTGCAGTGAATAATCTTGGTTGCGTCTGATTTGACTTAAAACTTTTTAGACAACTAATTTTATGTACGTAAAACTCTTAACATTTAAGAACTTTGTTTTGTTTTTGTATGGTATGTGTTAAAACTGCAAACATTAAAATAGGGCTGCAAAATTAATCAAAATCGCAATATGGCCAAGTGCAATATCCAAATCCAAGAAGCTGCAAAAAAAAAAAAAAAAAAAATTGCAGGAGCTGCAGCTTCTTGATAAAGGTAAAATGTTTCACATTGTTGTGCACTGTTAGCGCCATAAAGGTTTGTTTTGTTTTTTTTATAAAGCTGACAGATGCTTTCGGTTCACAGGGCCAGTTAAATGTGGTGGTGGTCCTTTACATTTACAGGCCATGTCCTTCTCTTATGGGAGTCACTGCTTTCTGTTCATGGACATACACAGTCAGCAACATTTAAACAGGACCAGGTACAAGCAACAGTGTTGCTCATATTCAAAGACGATAGAGCCTCTTTAAATTTAACCCTGGTCCATGAACACAGAAGAAATCCAGTAACTTTCACCAGGTCACAGAACATGACTGGTTTTGTTCTACAAGTACCTCAAACCTAATTAGGCTGTTGATTTGTTTCGTTCCGTTGTTCTGTCCACTCTTTTTTAAGTTACCACTTAACACTGAGACACTCAGCTTCTCCTTTAATGTGCAAGTTGAGCAAGTGCGTCAGAGTTAGTGTCATTCTGAGGAGCATTGTGCATGAGCACGCAAGCTTTCACATGCATGTTTGCAACTGAGTGTGTATGACAGTGTAATACGGGTGTAAATTGGTAGCTTCATTCTCCACGAGATTCGATCCCTCCCACCTGTCAGAGAAGCTAATTATATTCACTCTGGGGTGCAGGCTGCAAGGAGTGTGTGTGTGCCTGTGTGTGTGCAGGGGTGAGGAGTGCGGGACTGGGAAGCAGATTGGTCCTGAAATAGAGTGTGCAGTGGGGGACGTGTGTGTGTGTGTGTGTGTGTGTGTGTGTGTGTGTGTGTGTGTGTGTGTGTGTGTGTGTTAAAGGGATCTTGAGATCAATTTTCCAGGAACGCTGTGGACTCTTGGTCAACTCTACCTCGAGCCCAGCGGCCCTGACTTTCTGCCATCAGACC
>NW_019525437.1:4554415-4557978 GCF_002814215.2 Seriola lalandi dorsalis
ACCCAACCACACACACAAACTCACACCCATGTTCATGCGCCCTTGGGTGCCAGGGCGGCCCCGGATCAGCTCGCTGTCAAATGTTTCTCTGGATCATCTTATAGGGCTGCGGTTTTGACACACATTTCGATCAACAAATCAGACCTGACACCAGTGTCACTGATGCCCAGGGTTTTATCTTCAGAGTATGACATCACCACTGACCCCATCGGGTTCTGTCGTACCATTAATCGTGATACATGATTTTATGGCTGCAACAAACTTATTTAAGTAAAAAAAATATTACTAATATAATAGTTAAAATGATTTTAATGATTAATTGGTTAACCTATTCTACAAAATGTCAGAGAAAAGTGAAAAAATGTTTGTTCCCAGAGCCATGACATCTTCAAAAGACTTATTTTTGATCTGTTGTCATGACGTTTAAGGTGCAATATCCCGAGTTTGAGTCTTAAACTTGTGTTGCTCCTCTGGCTACCATAATCTCCTGTCCACTCTCTACTGTCACTACTAAAAACCAAATAAAAATACAGTCCAAGGCCAAAAGGCATAAAACAATGAAACACAGAAGACTGACTCAAAACGCTTGTTTCAGTGCTATGGGTGTTTGTTGTCTAAATGAACCTGATTTCCTCCAGTATGATTTCTGAAAACAGTGACAGTACCAGTAGACTTTTCATCTCCATCAGGGCTGCACAGTGAAGCTGATGATAACCACGATCCTCACCTATCTGCCGGTAAACTGCCTGAACAATCACTCATTTTTTCTTCATGGTCTCTAAATTAACAGCTCTTTGCTTCCCGTACTGTCGGTATAGAGCAGGCCCAAGCTTTTTACTTTACAGCAACCTGCGCGTGTCACTGCATCTTCAATCGGAGTCCCATGTTAGTCACTGTAGATGCAGCATATAGCTTTTTGATTGAAAGATTTCTACATTTAAAATGTTTGAGTGGAAAAAAAAAAAAGGATTTTGATCTTAAAGTTGGTTTATAACATTGGATAAAAATGTGAAAACATTTTAACAACAATCACAGAGTTCACAGAGAATCACACAGTGCGGGAAACCCTGAGTAAGTCCTAATTACTATGCTGTCTAATGTTATGTAATTTGACAGGAAACGCTGCACAAAATACATGATAGAGTCCACCTGGTGATCATCATGATGTTTACTTGTCAGAGCTGACAGAGAAATCAAAAACGTAACTTCTAAAAAGGTGCCATCACTCATCACGGAGTTCACATCTGGAGACGAGTGTGATGGGACAACAAGAGTTAAAGCCGAAGCACTTTACCAGCATGAGAAACAGAGTGTCCGAGAAATTGACTGTAAGAGCTGCGTCCACTCACCACAGCTCCATACATCCTCATTTTCATAAAAAGAGAGAGAGAGGGAGAGAGGGAGAGAGAGAGAGAGAGAGAGAGAGAGAGAGAGAGATGGGAAATGGGAGAAAAAAGCTAAAGTGGACAGAACATCTTTATCCTACACCAAGTTAACAATTTTCCACTTGATTTAAGGAATGCTGGGACGTCTCTGGGGCCTATTAGAGAGCTCTCTGCAGGGCCAAAACCAGGAGGAGTCAGCACATTTACCAAGAGACTGAGAGAGGTAGCAAAAAAAAAGAGAGCAGGGAGGGTGGGAGTTGGAAAAGACAGTAAAATAAAAAAAGAGAGGGACATCACATGCATTTTCATCTCGCCATTAAGCCGACACTCATCTGGAGCAATTTACAGTGAGTGGAACAGGTTGATAGATTATTCAGATTACAATACAAGGAAGAAAACAGTGAGAAAAATGGAGGTTCACACTGTCACTAGACTTTAGGCAGCGATCACATCGATATTAGCACTACATAAAAAAACACAGCTTCCTAATTCATTTAAATGAGATCCCTGTGTTGACACAGTGGAGGGGCCAATGCAGAGAGCTTTAGTGGGACGTCCTGTTGCATCATGTTGAGGTAAAAACTGAGCCAGGTTCAACTCTTTTGCTGCTACAGAAACACGATGCAGAATGGGCCTGAGAATTGAAATTCTTTCTTAATTATTATTGTTCAGTCATCTATGTGCAAGCAAACATTCCTGGTAGATAACTTGTAAATCACATAACCACTGTGCAGTGTTCGGATGTATGATAAGCCTTCACACGCAAAGATGTATGACTCACACTGAACTTCCTGGGCCGTGTAATGTAGCAGCACCAACACAGACCTTTGAGTTTGAACAAAGTCAAGTCTCAGTGTCACTGGACTCTTCAGGTTTAAGACAGAAAAGAAAAAGAGAAAGAAAAATTTGTTGTTTCGTTTAAGCTTTGACTGAGGCCTGAATGACAGGGCTTCATCACCAGAAGCACAAGTTCAACACTGTGCAGAGAAAAGACATTACTCTGCATGAGTACACACTACGCTGATCTCAGGCTGTGCGGCAAAAGTTCAGCTTCACTGAACTTTGATCCGAAATTTTCTGGCCTCCACAAGATGCATTCAGTGAGATTTTGTCATTGACAGGAGAGGAAGTAAATCACAGCAGTTATACACACCACTTTAGTGGGACACTGTATGTGAAGTCAAAGGAACATCGCAGAGAGAAGAACGAGAAAAATCTGTTTGGTCATAGACTTGAAGTACAAATTGATAATATATCTTGTAATATATAAATGTAATGAGCACTGTAACGTTTTGCTTTACGCTGGTTCTTTTTTGCTTGTGGAAAAAGAAAGAAACGGCAGAGGTGAAAAATGAGGAGAGACTGCATTAAAAAGGATCAATTCACTGATTCATTACACTAAACAGTTGATCAGACAGCTCTCTGTTACCGACTGGCACAGACGTAGCTTCAACATGCTGAATCGGCCAAAAGGCCATTAATAAAAGCCAACAGAAGTTAACTATAGCCAAACTTCCTTCCAAAAGCTACGGATGATAGTGGTTGGTTTAATGTGTGAGGAACCTGGGAGCAGAGGGACCTGATGCAGGAGCCACATCTGAATGATTACATACAGCTTTGAATTGATGCTATGGAGTCAAGAAACAAGAGGGACAATTAGGAGAGAACAGACAGACTCTGTGAGGTGGAGGGTGAGACAAAGCCAGGATGAGGCAGGATGGCAGCAAGTCTGAGAGGAGGAGGAGGAGGATGGAGGATGGAGGATGGAGGCGAGGAGCAGACTTAACCCCTGAGCTGCTGGAGTGTCTGCCTGCCTGGCCCATAGTGCCATCCTCAGCAGTTTTCCCATCTATAATTACTGCCTGCTATCCATCATAGAGCCGCCAGAGCCTCACAGTGCTGCGCTCCATAAACACACACACATGCACTCAGGCGCAAATACACTCTCTCTCACACGCACATACACACACACGCACGCACGTACGTACACACACACAAACACACACAGGGGGAAAAAAAAAATCACAGACCTAAGCACTTCAGCTAATAGAATAAATATTAATATCCCTTTTGTTTTCTATATCCTCATTTCACCATGCACTATTTAAATGAGGTCTGACAGTGTGAAAAAGCATCTGTTTCACACTCGACATTCGAAAACAAGCAGGGAGACGAGGG
>NW_019525437.1:4558013-4621422 GCF_002814215.2 Seriola lalandi dorsalis
GGGGACGACAAAGGGAGGCAAAGACAGAGGAGGGGGGGCACTGGAGGGTGTGTTTAAGGTGGACATTGGGACAGCGTGTGTGTGTGTGGAGGAGGGGGGAGGGGGGTGGCTGGTGGGCTTGAGTGTCATGTGTAAGTGGCTCTCTGTTACCCATCAGGCCCTCAATGTGTCACTCAGACACTACAGTTATGCCATTATGGACCGCCACCCGCTGCAGCTGTTCCTGCCTGTGTGTCACTGTGTACATGTGTGTGTGTGCGGTGGGCATTGGTTACCAAACTACTTGTTTACCTAAGCCTCAGTTTAACTCCAGTGGAGCTGTACACACACGACGTACAACATAATTGTACGTTCAAATGAAGAGAACAGCTGAAAGGACAAACAGGTAATAGTGTCAGTGCAGCGCTAAATTAAAATGTAGTAACATCAAAGAAACATGAAGTCGCTGACAGTTTATTACAAGATTCACATCTATTATTTCAACTCTATTCAGACTGACACAGTGATGCAGATTAAATCTGTGCTGGTGGTCGATCTGAACGGGTAAACAAACATCAGCTGATCAGTGTCCACGACCCTCGTCTGACCTGGTTTAAACATGAGTCAGATAAGGCCTGACTTCCCTGAACAGGTGTCTTTACTTCATCTAAAGATATTGATGTTTGAATGTCATTTAACTGACCCCCCGAAGAGAGAGAGAGAGACAGAGGGAGTGTGCAGAATGATGAGCGAGCACAAAACAGTAACAGTGAGCAAACAAGAAAGGTCTAAAGAGAAACTTGTGGATGTTGTATATAGGGCTATGTAACTAATCAAAATATAATCACAATTGCAATATGGCAAAGTGCAATATCCAAATTGCAAGAGATGCTTTTTTTTTTTTTTGATAAAAGGTAAAATGTGTCACATTGATGTGCATTGTTAGCACCATAAGCATTGTGGTGCTGCAGAGACACCCCATATATATATATATAGATATGCATATATCCCAGCGCTGCACACTCAATTGCCCCATTGGGGACAATTAAAGTAATTGATTGACTGATTGAAAAAGTTTTTTGCAATCAGTATTTTAGCCATGCAACTTGTAGATCTGCAGCTGCAGACATGAGTCTGTGAATACTGACAACCAGAGGTTACCCTGTGACTCCCTCTTACGCAGGTTTATTCAGAAGACCAGTGTTAAATGCACTTCTGCAGTCTGACAGAGGTTTGAAAAACCTCACCTGTGTTGGCGTTGCCACACGTGCCGTCACAGAATAGACCACAGCTCTATTCTCCACTGTCAGCACTGATCAACACTCCACAAAACCATTATTTCCTTTAGATTCCCTCCCTGAACTGGTTTATCCTGGATACTGTAATTTCTCTACTTCTTGTCCATTCTGATGATCTTTAGCTGTGCAGCTGGACAAGGAGAAACTTATATTTTAGGTTTAACAATATCAGGAGCTCAATCCGCTGCAGTCGCTGCCACTTGAAGAAAACATTTAAAAAGAGATCTGAGCCATGGCTGCAGACACCGACTTTTCAGAATCACAGAATCAAGTGACACAAATTCACTGTATCCTTCATATTACACTTCATCCTGCACTGTGATGTCTGAGATGTTGTAGCACATTGGGTGTGTGTTACAGGTGTTTGTTATAGCCAGTGATTGCACACAACTGGAATTTCTTTGTCAAACATCTGACCTTCTCCAGCTTTGCTTTAATTTTATCATTTATACTCATTGTAAATCTTTGTTGTTCTGTGTGTGTTTTGTTGGCTTGGTTGTGTATTTGCTTCTGCTCTGTTGATATGGGGGTGATGCATGGATGGTGGAATTGAAAATTTGTGTGGTGTTCACATTCAGGTTATTTGATTTCATAAACAAAAGAAATAGAGGCTTGGTAATGGGCTGAATATGAAATAGCTGATACTGTCAAATATACTTTGAAGCTCTCTCTCAGATGTCTTTCGTGTGTTTGTGTATTTTTACCTTCTCTCCCTCGGGACAGTAGCCTTTCACAAAGTCTTCGCACACCTCAGCTTTGCGGGACACGTAGACGTGACTGTAGGGACAGTCGCTGTTGTTACAGATTCCCTTCAGGAAGTAAGAGCACACCGGCATCTGGAGAGAGTCAGACACAAATATGTAAAACATCTGAACCAGAGAAAATGGTGGTTCATGGTGTCTGACACAGACGAGGTAAAAAATTCTAAAACATTTAATCAGAACACAGACTAACACAAGAGACATTGGTTTTGTTGTGTCAAAATATAATGACTCATCTGACTTGTTGCTGGGATATTCCAGGACCGTCCAAAACTCCCAGATTATTGGCAAAATGTCCAAAAAGAGATTGAATTGACTTTGAGAATCAATCTGACGCTGACTAAATTAAGCACTTTTGATTCTTGGCATTATTCCTGAAAACATATTAGACAATAAGTTGAGGTGTTTGTCAAAGATGTGCTTGTGATAGCAAAAAAAGAAGCCTCCTGGTTGACACTTCAGCATATAACAATAGAGGGTTTTGGTGATTTATGTGTTAGAAAAGAAGATAAAAACTGTGTTTATTGTTTTTTCCGCCTTTAAAACAATTTTTTAAAATCTATTTTCCTCTGTTCACCGTCGAAATCATGTGAAAAAAAGAGAGAAAAATGTAAATAAAGACAACAACACCACAGAGAGGAAGAGAGCGGACGTGATGAGAGCACGAGATTACATGAGATTATACGAGTTTGTAAACAGACGTGCGGTTCTAAAACCAAACTGCTGTCATGTACAGATCAGACGTGTCCCGTGTGCCAAGCGATCTGTCACACTAAGCAGCTAAATGACCTTAATTGCAGTTGACAGCGGCAGAGTGAGAGTGAATGTGTGTCTTGACAGCATGTGTGTGTGTGTGTGTGTTGTGTGTGTGTGTGTGTGTGTGTGTGCAGCTAGATCTACTGTTTGGCGTGCAGGGGTGAGCCTGGTGGAGGCCGGTCTAAATATACCTCTGAGAGGGGGTTCAGTGGGCATAGATCAGGGTAGGGAGGGGTGGGGGAGGCGGAGTGTGAGAGGGACTCCACCTCGTTGGGATGAGATCAGTTCTATCTAATTAACTGCTACAGAAATATTTATCCAGGCTGCAGCTTGTCCAGCTCTCATGATGTGTTTATGTGCTTTGGATGTGTGCACAGACCAGGCCAGTGCTGGAAGGGGGAAGACGGGGATGGGGTTCCCGGGTGTGGGGAGGTTGATACCTGGTGGGGGGGGTAGG
Source organism: Seriola lalandi dorsalis (assembly GCF_002814215.2). NCBI lineage: Eukaryota > Metazoa > Chordata > Actinopteri > Carangiformes > Carangidae > Seriola > Seriola lalandi. Next base: position 4,561,265 of record NW_019525437.1, read on the forward strand.
CTCAGGGGTGTCTGGTTTCGAGGTATTTGTGGTAGTGGGGGAACAGGAGGGTGGAGTGTAGGATTCAAGATTCGGGCTCGCTGTACGCACTAGAGCCCAGATCAGGTTCGGAAGTCTGCTGGGTGTATAACCCTGCAGCCCCCCTTCTCTCCAAAACCCCCGTACAGTCCTGTTTAAGGGGTCCACATGAAATAAGAGTGGTGTATCCGGTGGAGGGAGGGGCCAAAGGTTTGGGGGTTAGGGGTGGGGGTGGAGGGGCTGTTGGAGAGGTGGCATTACAAACAGACAGCTGGGCTCTCAGCACTTACAGGCAGCAGCGTGACAACCAACACAGGTGCAGGGCATTGTGTGTGTGTGTGTGTGTGTGAGTATATGTGAGTGTGTGTGTGTGTGTGTGTGTGTGTGTGTGTGTGTGTGTGTGTGGTGAGGCAAGGCACCTGTTGGAGGGTTGTTTGTCTCAAGTAAAAAAAGAAAAAAGAAGGAAAAAACAGCTTTCCCTTTTTGAATGGCTACACTTTCCCTTAGACGGGCAAGAGAACACACCCACACACACACAGACAGACACACACACACACACACACACACACACACACACACACACACGCACACACGCACACACAGACAAGCACACACACACACACAAACAAATTTCCACTAATACGCCAAAATGATCTATTTAATGAAATCCAAAAACGTCTAAGAGGAAGTGGAGTGAGAATGACCTCAAATCTGTATGAAGAAAAACGATCAGATTAACCTTTATATCATTATGTCTTGTTTTACTTCATTGACTGTCTCATGTTGGTTCAGGTTTGATGTGTGTCTGTTTAAATTACAACCAGTTAAATAAACGGGGCTGCTGGCTGAGATTCATAATGTCTGTAACTCAATAAACTGGATTTACTGCTGGAGTTGAGTTTGGCCAGTGTGATAACTCGATATCACAACTTTGGTAGAATCACACTGAGACAACAATATTCATTGAAAAAAAAAAAAAAAAATCAAGTTGGACTGACGATTAGAAGAAAACTGAAACCAACAAAATGAGTTGGTAAAGTTCGTGTTTTGTCACAACAGGAATATGGCTCATTGAACTGACCTTCAGATGATTTTAGATGTCATTTTAAATACCTTCCCACCCAGAGTGTTTCTTGTTTATGAGCTACAGCTTTTTAACCAGCCTGTGAAGCCAAAGGCAAATTTCCACACCTGTGGATAATAAAGATTGTTATTAATTAAATGGGAAAGTGTGTCCAAGCTTTTGACTGGTACTGTACATATATATGTATCTTATTAATATTTTCAGAGCTGCAACTAACACATATTTTTGTATTAATTAACTGATTAAACATATAGTCATTTGTGAAAAACAGCCAATCAAAACTGGAAATTGTGATTAAATGTTGAACATATATTCAATATTTAATCGATTATCAAATTTGTTGTTGACAAATTTTCCGTGCATTGACTAAATATTATGCTATTAATTTCAGCCATAAGATGTAGTCCTCAGGTGACTGAGTTGCTGTTGCTCATGAGCAGGATAAGACCTCTGATCACAGGTCTGAGGTGAAGATCGTGCTTCACTTTTCTGTATGTGCAAACCAGAGCAGACCTGTGCTAAACTCACGTACTTGGGGGAAGAAAAAAAAAAGAAGAAAAATCAATCATAACAAATGTCTTCCCACTGGTCTGTGTATCCATCAGAACCTTTAGGCTGCTTGTTTACCCATAAGCCTCTCCCTGAATGTCCCATCAGGTTAAGTCTTTCTCACTCCTTCCTGTGTCATGGAAACAGGACCCATGCCAAGAAGGCAAACACGATACACGATGATTGTACGCACTGTACTCAACCCTGGCCTTTGCAATGAAAACCCATAAAACACTATGTTGTCCAACATCTAGGGCCTGTGTGTGAGCGTGCAAGTTTGTTACCTTCTCCTTCGCCACCTTATGGGAGAATGGGCAGGTCCCGTCCGCCTGCTTACACGTCCCTCGCAGAAACCTGCACAACAACAAATAACAACAACAAGCCTGAAAGAAGACACGCTAATAAAGCGGTGAAGTGGGATGAGCTGCTGGTTCTGAAAATAATTTTTCCACACAACAAATTCCAGTTTGGCAGTTTATTCTAATGAAATCCTCCATATTTCATCAACACATAAACACAGGAATCTTCTGGACAATGTGTTGACATGTAGTTTTTGATGTGTATTGATGTATTTTCCATCAGTTTTCTGCGGCAACAGGCTCTAAAATACTACAATACTTATGCGTCTCTGGTGCAGTTGCTATAGAGAAGAAATCAAGCAGCATTGCTTTGCTCTTGCAGTTAGAACTGACACTGTCATGGTTTGTGTATGAATCCAAAACTGACCCAGAAACTGAAAGTGTAGTGATTTTAACTGCTGAACGTTTTATCAGTGTAATCTTTAGCCTCAGTTTGCTGTTAGTGGCACATGCAACAGGATGTGATTTTGTGACTGGATGATAGCGATGCCCCTTTCTGTACTTATTCAAACAGGGGAGTTTCATGTCCATCCGAGCTTTGATAGTGCTTGTATCTGGACTTTTACATCTGGGACCTTAGAAAAACCAAGGAGCTGGTGGTGGAGTTCTGCAGGCACAAACACTCTCCACTCACAGTAACGGGCTGCTGCACCGCAGTCTTTCCTTCCTGCTGCCGTCAGACTGTACAACAAACACTGTACTCAGTAGATCACACACACCAGGAACTGACAGACTCACCATGTGCAATAATGAGCAATAAGTAACACACACCATCCGTGCAATATACCTCACATGCTGCTATTTTGTAAACTTTTGTAAATACCTATTGTATATATTATATTATTATCTATTATTTATCTTTCTAAATATTTACAACTGGCATTTTGAGGTTTTTCTTTCTTGCACTGTCCACTTTGCTTTTGTGACACTGCAAATTTCCCCACCCAGTGTTGGAGCAATAACGGAATATCTTATTTAATCTCATCTTATCTTATCTTGGATGCCTTAACCACCACTTCACTGCTATCGGATGTTCAACGGGTAAATTGGCGCGAGAGGAAGATTTTCTCTCTTTACTGAGGATCAAGCATTTAAGTATTAACTGATCCCCCTTTAATATGACACTGTGTGTTCACGTTACCTTGTGCAGACGGCCACCTTGTCTGGGTCATGTATGTAGGGACAATTGTTGCCGCGGTTACACTTGCCGAAGCGGTTGTAGTACATGCAGTACTGCTTCTGCTGCTTCTTCTGGCGAGCGTGTCTGATTATGGCGAGGCTCCGCTGAACTGCACGACTTGATTCAGAAAACACAGACAAACATGACAAACACACACAGGTTTTCCACAAATCAATAATCAGCAGCCTGTTGTGGCTAAACAGGACAGACTAAGCCAGGAGTTTCTACTCTCAGCCCTATGAGGGGCTTTGGGTATATAGGTATCCTCCATATGCTAATTTTAATTTTAAGATTACTTTTGGCTTTGCAGCTCTCAGCAGAGAGTGATGAAAGGCAGTTAATATTGAGGGAGAGAGAGAGGAGGATCAAATGCAACAGTCTTGGCTGGATTTGATTTCAAGATGGGGCTGTTGTATGATGAGAGCCAGCAGGATGGCCCACATATAAATGCGGCTAATTAAAAAGCTTACAAGTTGGATATGTGTGCAGAAACGTAGACACGAGAGTGCTTCTGCTGAGAATAGATGAAACAGGTTGTGAGAAGCCTACCTGGCTAAGTGTCGAGTGCTGGAGGGTCGGTTCCAAGCAGGAATCATGGGTGAGACGTGGGGGCTGGAGGACCTTGCTGAAAGTGGAGGAAAGAGACAAACTAGTCAAACAGCTCAATCATCTCCAAAAACATAACAAAGGATCAATCAGGAACTAAAAATCCTAAAATTGAGAAAAAAAAAATGGTATAGATCATTTTTTGTCTCTTTCTATTTTCCCCTGAATATTTATTGACACTAATAATTATCATATTTTTTCGTTTTGGTTTATTTTTTCATTAACCTAAATAATCATCATTAAAATTAAACCAGTGCCTCTGGTAGCCACTTCAATATCTGTGGATGCACACACGTTTGCAGAGGAGATGTATGAAGTATGAAAGGAAGCATATTGAGCACAGTTGAACATTTACAGTATGATATAATCTACGGTCATTTTTGTTTCTTACTTGTAAATAGTTTACACTCTGCCCATGTTTTCAATGACGAAATGATACAATATCATGAGGACTAATGCTGTGAAATGTTTCCACTATATTACAAGCTAATAGCATGGTGCTAACACACTGAAGTGGAAGTCGGTTTCTGTCTTTCTTCAGATTTATTCATCATTTTTTAAATGTATTCATCTTACATTTTCTAATGGTGTGATATTACATACATCTTTCCTAAATCAAATTAAAAAATACTATTATAGCTGTCTGAGTGTGTATTTGTGCAGGCAGATGCAATAACAACCTGATATGTGACTGGTTATTTATACTGTGGTGGTTTGACGTGTAGGTGCCAAAGCCAAAGGTGACGTGCAGCTCTGTCTGACAACATCATAAACACTGTGGACCCAATGCACTCCACAAACACTGGAGGGAAAGGTGTGTGTGTCTGTGTGTGTGCGTGTGTATGTGTGTAGAGTTGTTGGAGGCCATGAATAGGAGTGAAGAAGAAGACAGGGAGGTGAGGAGGTCGGCGTTACAGATGACGGTTGACCTCTAATTTTGGAAGAGTTTCGACGTTTCACGCTGTGGTGTGATTTAAGCGCAGCAGGATTTCAGGCCAGTGGCTCCGGACCAAGAACAAATGTGAAGCTCTGCAGTGGAAGATATGAAATCAAAACTCCTGCGGAGAGGACACCTGAGGCTTGTTTCTGGAGGATGCAGGAATGCGTGTGTTGGGATGCCGGTCACGAGTTTAACAGAGTGGAGCTCTTCAATTTCTCCTGCAGGTGTAGTTGCTGCAGAGTGGGTATAAGAGAGAAGTGTGGAGGAAGGAGGTAGAGGAGCAGATCCAGGCTTTAATCTGCACCGTCCAGTTCTCCAGACCCTCCCCCTCGCTGCTCTGACAGATGACAACTTTATTATTTCAGATGGCAAATCCAGCCAGCTCTACTAAGTCCATTAGAGAGCATGTGGACAGAGCTGCAGCCACAAACATGAATTAACACCCTTGTATCACCTCCGGCTGCACACAGATTTACTGCCCTGTACTCGCAAGGCATGTCGTGAATAGGGCAGGGTATTGAACCTGAGTACCTTTTTAGCACTGACTGAAATGTGCCTGAGCACAAACTATCAAAAACCATTAAGTATCAAATGCTAATATTAAATGACTGGTTAGATTCAAGCTGTTCAAATGATACCCAGCTTTAGTCTTGCATATACAAACTTGAGATGTACTTGAGTGCTCTGCCCAATAACCTTTCACCCCTTTGATCTCATTTGAATTAATGCGCATATATTGGCTGATTCAAGTTCAAAACCACGACAGATTTCAACACGTGCACTATAAATGAAGAAAATAAATATGTACATTCAGACTCAGTCAGTTACATTCATCTGTAAACTCTGGGAGGTAAAAATATAAATACAACCTCTTCTTAACAGTTGATAAAAGACTGGACCCTCCTTTAATGAATGAAGCATTTCGACAGTGACTCAGCAGCTCCGGTATTATCGAGTAAAACTCAGCTCTTCACATTTTTCTCCAGCTCAGAAACAACAGATTCATTAAAACTTGACAGTTAAGTTTTGTTTTGTCGAATGAATTTTCCCAAGATGTTAAAAAAGAAAGACAAAACATACAGACTCAATGTTAAAGATGTGTAACAAGCTGTTTGAATAACAGATTTAGGGTATGTTGAGTATGTTTTTTCTTCATCGTTATTTATTAGAAATAAATTAAAGTTAAATAAGCCATTAATAATAATGATTTTTAAATTGCCACGCCTCAGCTGTGAATGATCAAACTCCTGTAGTTGTCATTTTTGATTCAAATGCTAAACAATCACCACATCATCTGTACGCTTTGTTATTGTTGACGATGATGATGATTGTTGTGGCGAGGTTCGGTGTACCTGTTCGGCTGATCGACATGTTGGACGCCACAGTGCGGGACAGCTTATTGGCTGACACCCGGTACAGGGAGCCACCGATCCAGCACATGCCTCCTCCCCTCCAGTGCTGGGTGGATGACGGGTGTCTGTCGTGGGGAGCTCGAAGACGGTTCTGAAGGAAACTCCTGCGAGGGACAAGGAGGAGGCAGAGGAGGAGATGAAATAAGAGATGAACATGAATTCTAAAGATGTTTGATTAAGTCATATTCATACAGAGCAGTTTCTTACACCTTGGAATGACTGTAACTGTCCCTTAAGCTCAGTTTACAAACTGTGTGAAATTTTCAGTCATGCTGGAATGATATTACTGTATCTCCCTCAGTTCCACCCCTCTTTTGCCCGTCTTCCCTCCAGCTCTTCCTCTATATCTCCCCTCCTCACTTTATGTTTCCCATCCTCTACTCTCCCCTCCTCCCCCTTCTCCCTCTCTCTCTCCCTCCCATGTCACAGCACTCTGTTAAATTGCTCCTCTAATGGAAAGGACGGCAGTGTGGAAATGGAGAGAATTGAAAAGAGGAGAGGAGGAAATCAATGAGATAATAGGCAGGGCAGGGGGCCAGAGCAGCGAGGTTGGCCCCTACACTGGAGCGTAGAGACCACACACACACACACACACACACACACACACACACACACACACACACACACACACACTGTATCACAACACACTTCAGCTACAGTACGTACAGTGCACACAATCACAGGCCTCTACAGACACATGCTCACCATTCAGGAGCCACTCAGTAGACTTGTGTATGTGCGTGGTGGCTGAATGTGTGAGCCTGCGATGTGTGCGGGGATGTTGGGTGGTGGTGGGGCGGGGCAGGGGTTATGGCGATAAATTGCGCTGTCCTGTCACTTCTATTTGGGGCGGATTGGGGCTGGTGTGCAGGGCGCCACTGGAGGTAATTTGCTGCCGTATTTCAGATGGGCTGGAAATGGGTTTAGAGCGAGAGTTCATGCCTCCCATTACAGAGAGAAGAGAGGGTTACCCCAAACGCACGCCACGCGCAAAACAACTGACATGGACGCTTAACACGCTGCGGCCCGCGCTGAGCTGCTGCACTGCTGCAAATAAGAAAAAGAAGGAGCAAATATCAGCCATCAGCTGCGTTCACGTGCACCATCTACCTGACTGCGTGCCATAACTCAGAGGCACAGACACTCAGTTTCACTGATCAGTGGCTGCCCTACACAGGGCAACAGCAGCCAGGGGAGCTGTAATGGAGGCTAATGTTGGAGCGCTGACTGCCACCCAGGGAGGCTTAAACAAGGACCGGGCGGCCTGGGGAGCCACAATGGAGGTTAATGGGGATATGACATGAACAGTTAACACAGACGGTAGTTAACCCTGACACAGGGCTGTAGTCAGGGGGGTGAAAGGGGGTGTGACACCCAGTTTGTTAGCATTTTCACACTGGGTCTGTGTTTTTGGGTCCAAATCACAGAGTGATTGTCCTGCTTATACACTAATTTCAATCTGAGGTACATTTCCATGTTTAACCCATAAAAGTGCAAATTCATCACTTTTGCCAAGAAATTATGTTATCACAGTTTTTATGTTGCTGTTTGGCCTTTTGATCGAGAAGGACAGAAAGCATGGAGAGAGAGAGAGAGGGAGATGGCAAAGGTCACCATCCAGATTCAAGTAATGCAAGAATTCTGCTTCTGCAAAGATACACGTAAACATGAGGAGTGTCAGTGGAATAGGTTACCTTAGGTCGCAAAGACTCACAGATTAGCCAATGTTTACACTTCTAAAATCTAAATGTGTTGTGCAACAAATGACCACTAACATGTTAGCGTTACGCCGAAAATCTACACAAGAATTAAACAAAATAATCTCCAAACCAAACCTGTGCATGTTCACATGTTCCACGCTGTATGCTTTAGGTTATTAGACACCTCATGGGGTAAGAAATAACACCACAACACAGCATCAAACTGGTCTGCTGCGGTCTGGAAAAAGCATTAATAAAACTATTTTTAGCTAAACTCCGCAATCCAGACTAAACTGCAGTTTACACTGTATAAAGTTCTTAGACTTTAAGGTTTTGCTTGCATACACACATTTTAATCACCACACCAATGTGAGACACACAGCCGTGGGAATGAGTTTTAGCCTCAGGTCTAACACCATTAGTGAAAACAGCCGCTGTGGGAGCAGTTACCTACACAATAAGGTAATCTGCCTGTAATGAGAGAGGAGGAGAGGAGGAAGGAGGAACAGGAACAAACAGTAGAGAGCAGAAAAACTACAACATCAGAGAAGGGCAGAGTTTTTATCTCTGCCTCCAGACTCTCCTTAGCCTGTTTCCCGTGGTGTCCTTGACCTCCGGAGGAATATCTGTTATCAGAGAGCCTTCAGGCCTGTCTGATGCACAAATCCTCCACTGCTGGACAGTTAAGTTGTTTCAGGGGGAAGCCTTTTCTATTGTTGTCTGTTTTGCATCCACAAGGCCTGACTGACATTTCTACACAGTCTTTATCCAAATTTCCAAACTATTTAAAGCTCCACTAATCAATATTTACTTTATTAACAATTAGTGACAAACCCTTATGAAATTATCACTAACTTTTAGTTTCTTGTTTTGGTTTTAAGGTACATTTACTTTATGGTTCAATCTCAGTCTGTCTATCATTTGCTCACTACAGCTGAACGACAAAGTTAGAGACAAGCCGGTCAGAAAGTGAAACAGATATTTTTCTTAAGAGCTGTACAGTGAAGTCTGTAAACATTTTCTGTTGTTTTGGCTCTATATTCCAGAGAAAATGGGATTTGAAACAAAACAATAACTGTGAGCTTCAAACTGTTGATATAATCTTAACATCCATATTGGACAGACAGTTTTGCCGTTTTTATACGCAAGGTCCACCAGTTTTTGTGCAGCAGGGTCACGACAGGGCTGCAGTCTTCACTCAGTATAGACGTTAATATTGTCTTCAAATAACAGCTGGATGTCAGCACTTTAACCTCATTGCCTACACAGCATCAAAACATGTGTCAATCTAAATGATTTCTATATTTCCTTAAGTTCTTTATTTTTTAGCAGCACGAATAAAAGTAATATTACAAAAAAACATTACCTACTCTTGACTAGAGGTTTGATGAACTGTATAGCAGCCAAAGCCCAAGGTTACATCTTTAAATGTCTTAACTTGACTAACTAACTGTGTAACAACATTTATATTCAAATTACAGAGATTTAAAAACAGACTGCAACAGTAAATCCTCACATTAGATATGTTTTGCTTCATGAATGACAAAAAATGAATTGAATTTGTTGTTTGTCGATTAAATTTCTGTTACTCAATTAATCCACTAATTATTACAGCTGTGAAATACAGTATGTACACTGTGTGTTATAAAACAGGAAGACAATGACTGGAGGTCAGAGTGAAAGAAGTGAAAGTCCACAAAAAAGACAGGAAAACATATGGAGGGAAAAAGAAAGAAATAGAGGAGGGGGGCAAGGGCATAAAGAAAGTCCCTTGAGACTACTCTGTAAGTGTATGTGTTCGTGGTTGTGTGTGTGTTTGTGTGTGTGCATGCATGCAGGTGTGTGCACGTGGACTTCTCTGACCATGCGATGCACGGATAGAGGAGAGCGCGATTCAGCATTACCCGCGCTGTTGATGAATGATCCGACTTTTGTTTTAGTGACAGGGAAGAATTTGGAGGGTCGCGCGACTGCTCAGAATAATGCTGCCCTCGTCTATTTGTCTGCAACCCAAGCATTAGTGAGCTCATATTGGGAAACAGTTACCCTTGAAACAGAGCACAGCAAAAAACAGTCATCTGGCTAATTCCAACAGTGAGGACTGCTGCTCTTCTTCAGGCACTTAAAGGAAACCAAAGCAGCGTCATTACGCATCATGATCCTATAACTTAAGAGGAGCCGAATAATGAACAAAATCCTCTTTTAAGGCAAGTCAGAGAGGATCAGTGCAGAATAGAGCGTGAACAGCACCACAACAGCCTCATAACAAGCGACTGTAAGAGACGGGGAGATGACTAATGTGATGGGTAATGAGTAAATGAATGAATTGGGGAATAAAAGGGGATGAATGGGGGAGTGAATGCGGGAAAAGGAGGAGAGAAGTGAAGAAGAGGGAGCGCTGCTTCACTTTATTGCCCAGTCTCTTACATCCTGAACTGATCGATACTGAAGCACTAAAGGAGATGAGCGCCTGGACCCAGTGTGTGTGAGTGTGTGTATGTGTGTGTGTAGATGTATACACTCAAAAATAGTACACTTATTTGGAGTTGGGGTTGTCTTGCCATGTTGGGGGCTTTAAGTTTATGGCAGAAATAAATCAGACAAAGTCAGAGGCAAGTGCACGAGGAGACAATAAACAGTCGTATGTAGATGTGGCACAAAGTTTTCATTAAAAGAGCAATAGAAAATGAAAGAAAGCAACGGAACAAACATGACATGGCTACAAAAAATTAAAGAGGGGACAGGGAAGAGAAAAATGGGGAGTGTGTGTGTGAGAGAGATGAAGGGAGGCGTGGACTGTAATTTATCCTGCAGTGTGCGTGCTTTACGGCTTTCTTAATTCAACTCCTGCTACTATTAATGGAGTTAATGTTGAGATTATATCTATTTTCTGGTGGCGGGGGCTGAAATACTGCAGCCGGTTCCTCCGCCCTCAAACTGCTGCCCAGCACTAAATCACCCACCACCACCATGACGCTCACTATGGCTAATACCAGGTGGAGGGAGTAGTATGCTGGGTAGAGAGAACCTCACTTCCTGTGGGCCTGGGAACAGGAACAGTGTCTACAACAAGCAGGTTAGAAGGGTTTAGTTAGACTGGTTGGTTAGTATGATGCAAAACTGTACAATAATTAGTTTTTTAGGGAAACAAACTATTGTGAATATTAAGGAGAAAAAAAACACATAAAAGCATCTTATATAATTTCTGCAGGATAGAAAAAATGCTTCTCACCATTTCAGGTTTTCTTCTAAAAATGATTTCTCTCCTTCCTGTGCGTTATGATTTTGGTTGCATTTGCCTTTTATCTTTATGTTTGCTAGACTATTTTTTTTCTCTGTAAAATACTTATAATATGCAAATTGTGTTTTATGAAAGGTTTTACTAAAACTGCAATGAGTAATAACTCTGCTTTTATTGTCCTACATCCATATGAATTGATCTTGCTCCCTCAATGAAACACCATAAATAAAAGCTGACTGAATGAATGAATGAAAGAATGAAAGAATAAGAGAAGCATGTAAATTGTACGTATCTTGAACTGTCTGTGACCATCTTTATACAGCAGCGGGATTTCTATCTTGATTTACCTTTTTTGTACCATCAAGGATTCTTTCACACCTGTTTGGTTCGGTAAAAATGAACTTTTTAACATTTTCCGGTTCAGTACAATTAGTTTGAGCTGCTGAGAAAGTTTTCAATTGAACTCTGGTGCAGAATAAACTGTAATCCATCATAATATCGCTGTGTAAAACACCTCTTCTTGGTCCTTTCTCTACACTTGCATGGATTCTTGTGTTTGACATTTGAGACCTCCGGTTGTCTGTGTTCAATGAAAGAAAGGATCTTGTAAAAAACATGCAAAAAACTTTGTAGTGGGATTATCCAGCCCCATCTAAAAATCAAAATGGTGTCTTCACTGCATATATCTGTGTTATGTCGCCATGTCAAATCTATACATCCTCTGGACCACAGTGCGAGGGTGGGTCGAGGTTGGCTCTTGAGTAAGAGGTTCAGCTATGACCAGATACAGAGATAAGAGCTGAGGACATATGAGGACAGGGTCCGGTGGGTCTGATAGGCCAAAGATGAAGAGCAGCACTCAGTAGTTAAGAGCAGAGAACATGAGCTCATGCTCCACTCAATAGCTGCAAACTGATAAAAGTGGAGGGTCTTTGGAGTTAAACAGATAGATAAGCATGAGAAAGGAGCGGATGAGTGGGTGAGGCGGGCAGGGGGGGGTGATCCACTATCCCTGGGGACCCGACCTGTCCCCCTCCCTCCCTATCTCTTTCCTCTCTTCTACACACTTGGTGATATTTCACAAGATGTCACGGGGCTCAAATTGAAAATCCCTTGATGAATCAATATTTACTGCAGCAGCTAAATGAATAGTAATAAGTCACCAGAGGCTGAGTCCGGCCACTGTCCAGGGCCCTCTGTCTCACCAAATCCGGATTACACAAATGAACCCACCCCCCTCCCCCATCATCAACACACACACATGCAAAACATAAACACACAGAATGCTTTAATTATTAACCAAACAAATAACAACTTATAGGATCAGTTCATCCAAATTGTAAAGATGACATATTTTTGCACTTACCACTAATGGCATGTAGCCACAGAGACAGTTGGAACTACTTTCTACCCAAGAAATAGTCCCTACATGGAATCTGTTTACAGTGGTTTATGGGTGATACTTAGTAACAGGAACGTCATCTCTGGAGAGTAAAGTTTCAAATCTGGATATCTGTAAAACTCAGTGCATAACAATGGAATCATATGCATGATTAGATACTGGAGAGAAAAAATGTGTTTTTATTAACTGGATGAACTAACCCTCTAAAATGCACACACAGAATGGAGGATTTACTATATTTCCAATATAAAAATATTCAGAATTTAATTTACAATGACTTTGGCAAAAATGTTAAACGTTTGCTGGTTCCAGCTTCTGAAATGTCAGGATTTGTTTGTTTTATATCCTTTTTAACTGAATATGTGTAGTAATAAAAAATAAAAAGGCAATTTGAATATATATACTTGGGGTTTAGGAGCTTGTTAGGAATATTTTTCACAATTTTCTGCTCTTATTCAAAAAGATATCGACAGATTTATCAATGCTGAATCAGTTGGAACCCTACAAGCTTTTTACCACTAAAACAATATGCAGAGTAGAGAAACCTACACTCATGCCATTTTCAGCTCCCTGCAGTTTGATGTGTGTGTGTATGTGTGTGTGTGTGTGTGTGTGTGTGTGTGTGTGTGTGTGTTTGTGTGTGTGTGTGAGAGAGAGAGACATTGTGTAGTCATACCGCAGCCAGTTTCCAGGAAGAGCATCCCGCTAATTCTCTGCACATTAACAGATCATCAAAACCAACCACAACAACCCGGTCACAGCTTTCATAACCAAAGTTCAAACAGGACGGAGCCACTGCAGAGAACAGAGCTCAACACATTCATTCATAAATGTTAGCAGTAGCACGTCTTTGTCATCGTGGTAAAGTCATGAATGAAGCTTTAACATCGCACAGTAATGGCCGCCTCATAAACATTAATTAACTCTCTACTCTCAGATATGACCTCACCACCACAACCAGTCATATCACACATAAAGATCTACTCAGCTGTTTATGGTTCTGGGCTAAAAACATGTATTTTTATGAGTCACACAGAATTCCATATTCCTTTGTTAATAGACAGGTGCTGAAATTATTTGTCGATTAATTGATAGTTGACAGAAAGTAATTTATTATCATTATTATGCAAAAATGTTAAATATTCTCTGGTTCCAGGTTCTCAAATTGAGGATTTGCTGCTTTTTTTTCTGTTTTATATCTTTGTAAACTGAATTTATTTTCACTTTTGAACCATTTGTCAGATAAAACAAACAATTTAAGGGCAGCACTTTGGGCTGAGTTAGGATGAGTATTGAAACAGAGGGGATTAAAGTTAGATAAATGAAGGTAAAAAAAAAGAAATAAGGAAAAGACGGGGGCTCTAATCACATTAAGACACAGACCCGCCCACCCATCCCTCTGTCTATATCTGGCCTAGGTGAGACACTTTCCCTGCTGGTGTAAATTAAAGGGAGGAGAACGTTGGTGCAAATGGTTTATTCTCTGAGTTATCTACTGTGTAAAAATGAGCACCATAAATTTCCGACCTCTTCCACTCATGCTCCACATGATGGTGACATAAAAGACAGGGCCCTGCTCTGCACTGACAGATATCAGCCATTGAGACACATTAAACCCAGACCTGCAGGAGATGTGTGAGTATTTGTCTTCGTGGATTTACCTGGCAGACTGGATCCTCTTGGCTCTCCAGGACAGGGCGGGGTTGTAGTGGAGGGTGTGTGCGGTGCTGGAGCCCGGGCGGGTGACCATCTTGTAGCGTGTCCTGAACACCCGCTGGGAGGCGGGGCTATAGTGGGGAGAAGAGGTGGGACCTGAGGACAGCAACATGGACAGATAAGTATGAAAATCTGATCACACATGAAACATCCAGTCAGTGTGTGAACAAACGCACATATAGCTACACATCATTTCAAATGCATAAAACTGTGAGTACACACACACATACACACAAAAGTTTGTCTGAGGACTCTGGCAGGTGTGCTCTTTAATAAGCTTCACATATAAAAATGAGAGGGAATAACAAAGGCAGAATTTTTATGAGCATAATAAATCATTTCCTCTGTCTCTTTCCTCGCTGCCTTCATCCCTCCTGCCCGGCTCTCATTCGTTATATCATTTTACAGATCCATCAGAGAAGAGGCGTGAGAGTACAGAGATCGGAGTAGGGGGAAAAAAAAAAAAGAGGACTAAGTATTTTTTATTTATTTATTTATTTGGCTGTGTATCCATCATGTTGTTTTATGATGGCCTGGGCTGGCTGACATACTCGCACGAAGAAGAGAATTTGCATTGTGGATCATCCCAGTCCCTGTTCACCAAGATTAAAGACTACATGAGCCAAGAGCCTCTCTACTGAAGTCTGAAATGTGGGGTCACTGTGGGTAGTTGTAGAGGAGGATTACAGATTTAAATTATTTTCCTTTCTATCAGTTATGATGAAATTGTATTATGTATATGTAGACCCAGCAATATCGTTAAGAAGAGGTCCAGTGGGTCAAGTCGTGAGGCCAGGTCATGCTGCCAAGCATCTGCTCTTTGCTCGGGCGTGTGTAGGATTTAAAGGCAGCTTCGAGTTAGGTCAGGACTTGAGAAGGTGTCACCTGTCAGAGGCTTCAGGAGATTTATGACGAAAGCCTGATACCCATTAGCGATAGGTCAAAATATAATTTAACATGAACTCCGAGCTTGGCATATTTAACTGTGTATCTATAACCGTGATGACATTTACAGCAGATAGTTTGGGGAATAATTTTAGTTAGCATTTTCAATTTTGCAATTTGTTTTCTGTTCAAAATGAATTTTAGAGAAATTTCAATCCAAATAACTGTGGGTATTTGCCACGTCCTCTGTGAGCCAACTGTCTCACCTGTTAAAAACTGTTCCCATCTCTGCTGCTGGCAGATGTCAGTTCAGTGTCTGATCGATGTGAACTACCTCCACCCACCGTCCAATTCTTCATTTGAGCCTTTTCTTCACATTTTCATCACTACCAGTCTAGTACTGCTCGTGACATACTTGGTCTGTACAATGTTATTATTGCTAATAGAAACAATAGCCAAAACTAAATAAATAAGATCCAATATATCCTCACTGATGAGCTTTCACACACATGGATGAAAAGCTTTGTGGAAAATTGCATTTGTAAAAAGCCTTTTATGAATTAATTTGCCACAAGCTGTATAGTATTTCATGGAGAGGTAAAAAACCTTCCGCTGCTGCATCCTGAAAAGACTTAATGCAACATGAATCAGCTGCTCAACATATTCATTTAAATTATTCCACACACACAATAAAATGTCATTATCTGCGCCACCTTTTCCCCCTTGTACCAATCCTTCACTGTGGTGGTCAGTGACAGCACTCTGTCTCCATAATGAGTAAAGAAGAGACAGAGTGAAGGGGGGGGGGGGGTAACAAATGAGTTTATACACTCGGTGAGGAGCTCATTTCCAATCGCCTCTTTCACATGTCTTTAATTGCCAATTATCAGGATTGTTGCCGTTTTAATTAGCGTCCAATAACAAACCATGACCACGAGGGCTGCAGTGACAAATAAAATGATTCGATTTCCACTTTCCACAGTTCTCTCTCTCTCTCTCCCTCTCTCTCCCTCCTCCCCTCCACTCTCACTCCCCCTCAGGCGCTGGTTTCATTTGTCGGCCGGGATGCAGCTCTGGATCAGCTGGAGAATTCATCTCAGACAAACTATTACTGTTGAACAAATCACTGCTAGATACTGGCTGCATGTTTAGGACACACACACACACACACACACACACACACACACACACACACTGTGCCTTGTACATATACACTCAGGAAGAAGCTCACAATGTCTGTACATAGGGTTCTAGGGTTATTATTCTTTCTTAAGTGTAAGTTGAAACTGTATCAGGAGCCCTGGGGATCTTCGGACCACACATCTGACTTTGTTTGAGTGAAGTTGCTGTGTTCCCATACTATAGTATTTTTATACATCATTTTATTATCCTTCGATAAATCCAAGCTGATTGCAATTAAAAACTAACTAATCAACTCTTATCAGTTGTATTAGTTTTCTTTCACATGTAAAGTTGTTTCTGAAGTTGAAAAGTGCAACATAGGTCTGTGCTGAAGAGCATTCAAGTGTGCTGAAGAGTGTACAAGTATTTCATACGTGATTTTCCAGATTTACATGCAACACTATGATATGTATCAAAATGAGAAAAAAATATTCTCATTAAGGTGTTTCAGCCATATCACCCAGCCCCAGATCTGTGGGCGTGTTAGGTGCATGAGAGAGAGACCTTGGAATAAAAGACAGACAGCACAAGAGAGAGAGAGCTAGGGAGAGTATATGGGTGCAGGTTTATGGAGGGAGTTGTGTTTTGTACAGGATTAGTTGCCTGGCTTGAAGTCACTTTTTGTCCCACAGTCCATCTGTATTGCAGTCAGAGCTATTTGGGCGTCTTGGCAGATGACAAATAGGGCTTGTCAAAGGTGCTGCCACAATCCCCACCCCACAACCTCTTACCCCCCCCCTCACACACACACCCTCCTCCCCCCTGCATCCCTAACCTGCACCTCAATCTGCCTCTAAACCCTCGTTCGAAACCTCACAACACCTGCCATGTCCACGACACTGTCACACAGCTGTTCCACCTTGGCTACTGTTTAATGACATCTATAGTGAGCTGCACCATTGGTGTGCATCTCTCAGCGTGTGTGTGTGTGTGTGTGTGTGTGTGTGTAAGCGTCAGCAGGGATGGATGGACGGTGTTGCTCTGATTGTAAACCACTGCAGGTTGTGTTGGTTGAGTGGCTCTGGGAGCAATGGGGTCTCAATCTTCCACTATAGGACCATGACCAATGAGCATGTGAACACACGCGCTCACACACAAACACACACTTACTCACACGTATACACCTGGGGTCTCAATCTTCCCTTAATAGACCTTTGACAGTGGCCTGCCTCGCAAAGTGGGGGGAGTGTGCAAAGTGGCGCCCTGTGCTGTGAAGACACCGTTTGCAAACGCATGCAGCTCACACACCGTCCATCCATCTCTCGCTGACTCGCTGCTGTGAACCTGCAGATAATCTACTCCGGTGGCTCCACGCCGCACTCATCGCTCCTTCTGCAAGTAGCCTGCCTTCTACTACCAGGGCTACAGTAAAGGGTTGGTGCAACACATTTTCTCACTCTGGTGGAATCTACCCGTGCAGATAGTTTTGGATTTGTTGATAACATTTGATTGATACCAATGTTATTATTTATTCATCTTACCAGTCCAATTCTATATCGATTCCCTTAACTAAATATTTTTTTAATATTACTTACGTATTAATATGGCGCTAATTAAGATGGTGTTCATGATATTTAACCTCAGTAATGAATGTGCTGCCTGACTGGGAAGCATTCGTGTGAACAGTCTGAAGTACACAGCATTCCTGGAGTTTAAGCCAATGTTGGGTAGAAAAATGTTTTGGCATGTTGCTGGTGTTCCGACCCTAATTTGAAATCATCAACAGAAGAAAAAAACATGCCAGCATCAATAAAAGGGATCAATAAGCTTGGAGTCATACCATTTTGATGATTAAAGCAATTTGGAACCGACTAAATAACAACCAATATTTACATTTTAAAAAGTGGGAAGTCTGACTGTCTCACTGCTTGTATTTCTTCCCTGTTGGTCATCTTTTAAGCAATGAAGCCCTGTTTCAAGCAACCACTTTTGTTGAGTAATCAGAACTGTTATAAATGATGGCCAATGCTATGAAAATAAGATCCAAGAAACTGTAATTATCCATTTTCAAAACTAAATTCCACTCGTCTCCATTGTAAAAGACTGGAGGCAGAAAAGTATCTAAAAATCTGGGCAAGTAAAACCACAGGGATCTGCATGGATAGAGAACACTGAAAGTAATATGGGTGAACCCACCCTTCAAAACAAGTTTTATTTTTATCCTCTTTGCAATATAACAGGTCTGATCCTCTTCCAAAAGAGGAATCCACTCAAAACTTGTGACAAATTACTAATGTAGATGCTGCTTTATCAACATTTAGCAGCAGATGTTGCATCACATAAGTGGATCTGCGAGTGTTGAACTCGAGTCACATCCCTAAGACGACTGAGCCTTGTCTAAGCGGTGTGGACGAGACTTTGAGTAAAGTTGTCTTCCACTTCAGAGCTTTCATACTTCCATGCTCTCTATCTCTCTATCCTCAGCCCTCTGACTGGGGATACTGACAGGCCACTGCACTACACCTCCCCTCCACCATCCTCTTAGGGATCCCCCCCCCCAGCAGTCTCACCCTCCATACCTGACGGCTAATTCCAGGGAACAGCGGTCTCCGTCTGCCCCCTCCCAGGGACGACCCAATGGATAATAAATCTTATTATTGACAGCGCCTGTTCCCCCTGCCATCCCATGTTCCCGTCCCCTGGGGCTCATCTTCTGACTCCCACTGCTCTGCCGCTCTTACAGAAGACAGCGGTGCCATGCTAACATCAGACTTAACAAGGGAGTTACCACGATTTAATAACCTGCTGTAAGCCAGAGCGGTTATGATAATATGATCTCTGCGTGTTTGACACCCAGTGATACTTTCTGACAGACTACCCAGAGATGTCAACAGAGTTTGATGCCCCAGCCTGCCAACAGAGAACTGCATTCCATGGTCTTAAAAATACTGCATCCTGTAACTCATCGCAGTATATCATGTACTCCCAGAGTACGACTAGAATGTGAGCTTTGCAGGAGTCGTTCCATGTGAACAAATTGAACATCTTGTTTTAAGAAAATCACGAACTCACTTCCATGTACTACTGCTTAATGCTAGAGCCATCTCTGTCTGTACAGTCTCAGAGTGTACGTCAGTTTTCTAACATGATAGACAAGGTCGCTATGTTGAATGCTGCAGGATGTGGATCCATTTGTAATTACTGACCTGCTGTAAGGGTCCAGATGTGTGTCTGTGTGTTTATTGTGTCATGTGGTGGCTTGATAGATATGTAACTAGTGAATATATGGACCATTTGGTCAGAATACCATTGCTCGGAAGTAGCAAGGGTCCAAGTTTACTTCCTGATAGCCGCTGACATTTAACACTACAATTAAAAATAAATGTATTTCAATATTTGTCAATATTTATATCAGCTGATTTTATTTTATCACATAAGCAAATATCCTGCTCAGTACATACCTCAGTTAATTTTTTTTTTTTTTTTTTAAAAAGGGGCTATTTATAAGTTTTCTCTGCCTGCCAAATGTGGTTTCTTGTCAGCGCTACATCTTCAGGGAAGATCAGATGCTAATGTTGGCCATGTAACAATTGCAAAACTTACAAATAGCTCCTTTAAAAAGGATAAATTAAAAATTACCAAAATTACCAAATTATCAAAAAATAATTTTATAATAATAATAATAATAATAAATCTATTTGTTTTTATGAAAAGAAATGTATTGGTAATTTAAATCTTAAGCAAAATTCTATGTTGATATTGGTCTCAAAAAGCCAGTATCTGACAAACTATAGTGTACTGTTTTGCCACATGGTTGTGAAAATAATGATATTATATGAAATGTCCTACACCATGCACCGTGTTCCCACAGCAACTACCATCCATGCATCCAAGCCATTAAGGGGCAGAGGAACAAAGGAAAAACAGCCCTCGCATATTATTGGCTTACAAAGTTGTTATGATTAAGGTGTTAGCAAAAGATTGTCCATTCATACATGCTGCAGACTAAGACACAGGGTTGATGACAGCACTGAGACTGAACCATACAGTAGTAAATGTGTCATAAAACCAAAACTATGAGCTTAAAGAGGCTAAAAAGCTCCACAGAGCTGCAGAGTTCTCTGTGGGTTCATCATTACAAGTCTCACTTATTTCATTTTAACATTAAAATTAAGTGGAGCTTTAAGGATGCTTGAGAATATGTTGTGTACTTCCTTTAAGTAATACTGCATATGACCTTTATTCATTACTGCAGACTAAAAACAGCACTACTGGATGGATAGATAGATACTTAATTTATCCCCTAGGGGAAATTCATGCGTCCATTAGCTCATTGTTGATAATAATAATAACAGTTAATAATCAATAATAATTAGATTAGTCCACTTCCTGTGGCTGAGGTGTTGTATAGCCTGATGGCAGTGGGAACAAAGGATCTCCTGAACCTCTCTGTTTGTCAGCGCAGTGAGATGAAACGTTTGCTGTAGCTGTAGCTGAGGATGGTTGGTATTGCCCAAGATGGCCTCCATCTTACATTGCATGCGTCTCTCCACAACAGTCCTGAGTGAGTCCAGACTGTTGCCAAGCACAGACCCAGTCTCTTTTACCAGCTTGTCCAGTCTCTTTGTGTTCATGTCAGACATGCTGCTGCCCCAGCAGACTGCAGCATAAAAGAGTACACTGGCCACCTCTGACTGATAAAACATGTGCAGCATTTCACTGCAGACGTCAAAGGACCTGAGCTTTATGATGAAAAAGAGCCGGCTCTGTCCCTTCAGGTAGATGGAATCTGTGCTCAGGCACCAGTCCAGTTTACTGTTCAGGTGCACACCTAGGTATTTATAAGTGTGCACCACCTCAATGTTCTTCCCTCGAATGTTGACTGGCTAAAGGATGGGCCTAGACCTCCGAAAGTCAATGAAAATCTCTTTGGTCTTGGAGGTGTTCAGAAGGAGATAATAGATAATATAACATAAATGATAACAGATGGCCTAACATTAATCAATTGCTCTTCAGGTCTATACTGTGTCATTACTGAATTAACACAGTCAGATGCCAGAGAATAAATGGTATTATATTTAAGAAAGTTATTTCTGTCTGATGGAATCTTTTTAGAGGAATACTCAGAGGCTCCATTGGTGTGTATGTGGATGAAGAGCTGGGCTGACATGAACTGACAGGCTGACGGCTGCATGGGGCCACATACTGACACAGGAGGCCCCTGGTGCATGCCATCAGCAGCCACTGACAGCCAATGTGGTGGTGATGTCACCACAGAGAGGCGTGTTCAAGGGGGATGAGTGTGTTTTGGGTAGGAGGGTGGTGGTGGTGGTGATGATTGGGGTGGGGGTTGGTGGTGGGGTGGGGGGGTTGTGGTCTGGCTTGTGGTCTCATCCATCATCGCAGTGGAGCCATCAGCTGTAACATATACCAGCTGACCAAGGGAGGGAAAATTCTTCCGCTCAGGCAAATGCAAACACAAATGTGTGCTGGTAGCTTGTTGCCATAGCAATGCTATATTAAGTAAATGATTTGTACAGATTTTTAACAACAGAAACAAAAAAATGAAATCTATCTTCTATCATTTAAAATTCTTAACACTAGCGCCTATATGAGAGCTGAGTCTCATTTTTACCTTTCTATTTGTTTACCAAACAAATTAAATACAATAAGTGAGTTTTTGAGGTGTTGTAAAGGTTACTTTGTACTTTGGACATAGTCAGGCTAAATATTTCTGCCTTGTTTTAGCTTCATACTCAACTCAGACACATGAGAGGGGGACTGATCTTCTTACATACCTCCTGGGAAGAAAATGAGTATTTCCAGAAATATTCAGTGAAAAAAGTTCTCAAATGTTAAATTCTGTCTTCACACAAGCAGCTAATTGTGAATGAAAACTGGAGTCATTAGAAAGAACAAGCAAGCACGACTGTGAATAGAAAACACATTTAGTGGCAGCTGTCTTGTAGTTGGACTGAACCAAATATATCAAGGTTTGATTCCCAGTCTTTGGGGGTTTAGGTAAGTTTAGGATGTATTGCAATTAAGCTCAGGGCCACACATAACCCTACTTGACTGTGATGTGTAATCAGCATTAAGATTATATCATTACATAATGGATCTGCTGTACATTTTTAAAACATTTTTATATCACCTTAATCAAAAGATAAAACACAGACAGACTTTTTCTCCACACTTTAAAGACCACATGTCTAAGTAGTTTTCCAAATGTTGAACAATATGCAAGGAGACCTGACAACATCCTTGATGAATAATTAAATGATAATAGCCCCTATGTGTGCTTTTCCAGAGTAGCTATATGCTCCCATCGCCATAAAGAACATCAATAACTTAAATAAGACATGATGAAAACACGCATTTCCTGTGAACTCAACCTTGACCCTGACCCCGACCCCAAGAGCTGACACAATCTTTAGTGGTGATCAGGACTCCGTGAGGTTGTGATTCGCCACAAACATTTCATGTGTGTCCCATGACATGTGTGTCACACACTCAGTGTCATGTTTGGTCAAAGGGATGACTGTGGCTGTCAATCAGCAGCTCCCATTAGACGCATCAAGAGGAAGAGCCCGGGGCTTTGTCCACTTAAGGACTGCTATTATTACATACGTTATATGTGCATCTGTTTGTGAGTATCAAGAGGGAAGGCAGGGGTGCGTGTGCTGGTGGGAGAGAGTGAAAAGCTTGGGGGATAAGTGTGAGTCATAAAAACCTTTTCCAGGCATGACGGGGGCACTTGAAGGTTAAGTGAACGCATCCCTAAAGGGCAACGCCAGATTCCACAAGGGATGTGAACCTCTGCCCCGAACAATACACATCAAAATCGTGAGCGAGTGAGCAGCCCCGGGTCTGAGTGAGAGAGAAGAAAGAGGGGGAAGATGTGTGGACAAACGCTATAGGTGCGTCTGAGAATTTTTTTGTTGATTTTGTTGTATTTTTTTTTTTTAATGCTGAATCAAAAATGCTGAAAAAAACCCCAAATCCTGTAAGGTTTGATGGTGTGTTGTGACCTCACAAAGTTCCAGAAGGCCTGACGGCTGGTTTTAAGGCTCAGTTTCTGAATACAGTCTGTGTGCATTTCTCTGTGGACTGAGGCTTTGATACTTTCACGGTATTTATATAGAACTTAGACCTGCTTTATAATCAAACAACACAAGGACATCTACCTTTATACTATATGGACCTTTAATTAGATTTTTTATTCACTTATACTGTTCTGGTTCACTCTCACCTCTCTCATATTGTCAGAGTAAAAAGCTCCAAAAAGATACTGTCCACTACCTGCTCAGCAGCAAACAGACACAGTTAGAGAGCAGCTGGTGAACATAGTGGAGCATTTAGCAGCTAAAGAGCCAGAGATTACCCTCAGGAGGTGGTGGAGACCAAAACCAGAGAAAAAAAGAGAGTATAGGACTTACATTCACAAGCATGACTCCAAATGAATGATAATGTTGCTTTGTAACTGCTGGAATTGTAAATAGGCAACAGTTTGCTAACAAATTTACAATATCTTAACTTAAAAGGTGATGATATGTCAATGTTGTGTTCACAACTTGTTTCCACTGCCCCCAGGTGGCCAACAGATTTGTTACTACAGGTTGAAGGGGTCCAAAAAACAAATATTGGCTAAATATCATTATGATTTTTTTCTTCTTATATTTAAGATAAAAACTGGTTGACTGGTGTGTTTCCTGGTTCCACCTGCCATCAACACCTGTCAACTGTGTTGAGAAGCCTTGTTTTTATACTCAGAAATAGTTTGTGCTTAGATGTCTTGGCTGACAACACTTGCGCTGAAATAAAGTAATGTTGAGAAAGAGGAGCTGGTGTTTGGACGTACAGTATGTTGGTTTGACTGTGTTTCATCATACTGACTGATGGGTTGAGGACATATGCAAGGCCCAGTGGTACTGTATGTCAGTCACCCCATACACACACACTCAGGGAGCAGAGGTGGCTTAGTAGTGTAGTTTAGACCAGGACTGAGGTTCTGGTTGCAGTTGCCAACCTGGTGCGCATCCATCATGCTGCTTATTCTTTTGGGCCAGTGAGTGATGGACCCCAGTCAGCCGGCCCCACACCGGCCCTCAACTTCTGTTTCACTGAGTGAGAGACAAGGAGTTGACGTACAAGCCCGTTGGGAGAGACACAAACATCACGAATGTGTCAAAGTGTTAAGGGGGGGGGGGGTGTCGGCAAGAGGACGAGGTTACTCATGAGGAGTATTTAGGTATACTTTACACTCGACTGTAAGCAGGGGCACATCTTTCAAAGGATAAAGTTTAGGCTGCTCTCCTTCAAGGTCAGGGAACAAAAACACTGGCATCAGTTTGCCACTTAGCTCTCACACTGTCAGTCAACCACCTTCATCTACCTTTCCTCTTGTCTTTTTCCTTTTATCTAGAGTTGATTAGTCGATTAATTGACACAAAGTGTCATCTACTTTGATAATCAGTTGATCATTTAGGTAAAGCATATTGCTGAGTCCAGCTTCTTCAGTGTATGTAATTTTTTTACTGTATCTTTAAAGACCAAATGTCTCGTCGTTTCATCGGATCAGGGAGAAAGATGTTAATTGGACATAATTGTACAAAATATGGACTTGGTCTGAGGCCTCTTAGCTCCAGCGAGAAGAAATCTTGATACAATGACACCATACCACGATATTTTAGACAATGTTCTGTTTCCACCTTTTAAACATGATAATGTCCCTGTGCATAGCCAAGTCAATAAAAATGTTTTTCCCAGTTTGGTGTTGAAGAACTTGGAGAACTGGCCCGCACAGCACCCTGTCTGTATTGTGTGTCTGTATTGTGTTTGTTTTTCTCTTACACTTCCCATTACTCACTGAGGCTCTGATGAGCACAGTTTTATTGGTCCCATAGCCAACAGGGACATTGGGGAAAAAAAAGCTTTTATGTTTAGAGCTGCTTTTGATTAGAATAATTTACCTGTACAGAGTTGATTGTTGTGCTCATTTGGTTTATTTACGAATGCTTAGTTTTCTTATCTAAAACCCACATTGATTGCCACCTCCTTGTTGCATGATCCCTTTTTTTCTCTAATGCTTCCTTGTGCCTATCCTGCCATTTTACTGTTTAACCTTATTTGTTTCTTTAATGCAGTTTGGTTGATTTTGTGGTAATTGCTGGTTGTTCTATTGTTACCAGGCAGTGCTGTGCTATTGTTTATATCATGTTTTTATGGCATGCACTCAACATGTTAAATCTAAAGGGATTTATCCTGGTATACATTTGAACAATAAAGCATTGTTTTTCATCGGCCTTATTCAAAAAAGATTTATCATGATGATCCTTATTTTGTTAAGACTTTAATCACTCATATATTTAAAAAGTTACTTATCTGCTTTTGTTACTTCTACACCCTTTACAATAATGAGCCAGTAGTTTATACATAATAACAACATTTGATGACAGTATTTCTATAAGAAAGTGGCATCCCTGTGTAACTATAAAGGTTTGTGTGTCCAGTAATAAAAAGACAGTGATATTTGACCTTTGAGTCTCAATGTAATGAAGAGGGCCTGTTGGAATAACTACAGAACTTGTGGCTAATGGTTCACTCTGGCCCCAGGCCATAGTCAGCTCAGTAACAGGGGCACAAAGCTCTGGATGTGGCACTGCATTTACCGGGGTGAAGTGAGGGTTCAGGGGCTAAAGGTCAGGGGGGAGAAAGGGGGACAACAGTCCAATGAGGGACAGTCAAGTCCCCTCTCGTCTCGGGTGCTAATTTGGTGAGGGCAGGGGGCCAAGAGGCTTCCACTCTACTCTTTCTGATCCTTTAGAAGACCAGCAGGTGATCTTAAGAAGACAGGATCCAAATAAATACTGTGCACCTCTGACTACTCTCCTTTCTCTTCTCCATCAGCTGCTCTCCATTCTCTGCTCGCACCAAACCATCCCCTCTTTAGACTAAGCTGTGGACCCTTTCTGTAATAACTCCATGTTGTTACTCTCCATGTCTACATGTGTGTCCTTAGCTCTATCTGCCCTTCTCTCGTGCAGCATCCTCACCCACCCACAGAACCCTCGTTCCGTGGTGGCATTCGCGGTGCAGCTGCCGGCGCCTAATTGGTCCCTTTGGGCCGAGGAAGAACTGGCAGCAGCCCGCTAAAGTGCTGATCGCAACCAGGAGGAGCGGGCATCTGCTAAGAGTGGACACCGCTGCTGAACCAGTGGCACAGTCCGCTCACAAACACATACACAGAGGCATATGAACTGGTAAAGGTCCTTCAAAGTCACACCAGACCTTAACATAAGAGCTGAAGGGCTTCAGCTCCATAACGCTAAGATTGGATTTACAACAGAGCAAGATTATATTTACTGTCAGTTCTACACTATGCTTACTGACTAAAACAAAGATTACTCAAGTGGAGAACTAGAAAAAAATATACAAAAATATAACTTCCTGAAACTCCTTGATGCATGAAGTCATAACCTGCCTTGACTATAGAAAAAACCCATCACACTTAATAGTTTTTACAGAAATAGCTGTTCTTCTCTGGGACTCCAAGTCTAGCTAGTAGGTTCTGACGTTATGCTTTCAACTATTATTCTCCAAACGGTTCCTATTCTACAGTAGCAAGAAAAAGTAAGTGAACTCTTTGGAATTACCTGCATTTAAGTATGAATTCTTCTTAAAATATGGTCAGATTTTCATCTCAGTTAAAGTTGTGAACAATCAAACAGACATCTTAAAAATATATCTGTGCTGAAGCAGCTCTGTAGGAACAATGGTCCTAAATAAATCACACTCATTTCACTTATATTTCAGATCATGGACATGATGTAATTATCTTGTCACATTTGCTAACCTGTTGCTATTTGAATTCTTTGAACGGGTCAGCGAGATGCTTGTTGGCCTGCTTGTTCTGTGTGGGTTTAAAACATCTGTGGCCTTGGCCTGACTGTGGGCAATTTAAGCGAAATAAAGCCACTTTTCGTTTTGTGCGTCTACTCTGTCGACAAGCCGTGGCACCCACTATGCCTGCAGGGAGTGGAAGCAGAGCAGTGCACACACACACTGCTGAACTATCGCACATTATGGCACATTGACGCAACTCAGGAAATACGTCTCTTAATTAAAACACAGTTACTCTTAAAGTATCTGTACTAATAAAATAAGGTATAGAACTGTTTTTTAACAACATTATTGCAATACCAGTCTAGTATCTGTACACCTTTCAACACAGGAATATATTTCCATTGACATCACTCAAAGCCGGAGCATTATTTACACAGTCCCCATTACTGTGGTAATTCAACACATGTTGCTCCAAACTGGCTATTATATGTACAAACTCATTAAAGCGAGAATTCACTGAAAGACAGGCCTCGATGTGAGACAGATAAGTGAGAAAATAGAAGCATGTCCTGACCAAAATAGACCAGAGGTCATGAACCTCCAGTACACAAGCTAAACTGTAAGAGAGCAGATATGCTATAAAACACCACATGCAAGCATGAAGGCAAAGGATGGCTGCTGTAAGCAGGAGGTGTAAGCAGGAGGTGTAAGCAGGAGGGACTGAGGTTCCAGAACAAGAACAAGAAACAGAAACAGGACGGATGTATGTGACTTATTTATTTTACTGGATGACCTGGATTTTGAGTTTAATCGTAGTATGATGAGATGGTTTTGAGGTATAAACCTGATGGAAAGACATTAGACTTGAGAGCTTTTGCATCACTTATAGCGTGTTGTAGAGGTTTTAACCAATGACTCCACCTTCACCTCTCAAAGAGTTTTTTTCATTAAAGTGTGAAAATATTCCTTATGTTGTCATTGTTTAAATATTTTTAGATTGTGGCTGTGTTAGTCCCTGGAAATACGCTCTATCTGTGGTATGCGTTTCTATGGGATAAACTATAGAGGGATTATGAGATGACAATGATCTGATTTTTACTTGTGTGCCTATACTTGTTTTGTTTATTCATGTTTGTTCTTGCCTATATTTGTTAAGATTTTTATGTTTAGACCAGGACTTTAGGAATGTTTAAAAGGTGGAATATGGGTATAAAGTGCGTCTCTGTTGTGTTTGATGATCAACATTGGGAATCATTTTAATTTAATTTTAAAATCACCAAACATGATTCATTTTATATGTATATTAAAATCACAAACGTGTGGTTTTCCTCAGATACACCATCTTTAACTTTTTAGCATTTATATTAGAGTTTAGATTGTTAATGACGGCTATTTGCCAATCAGTCCAGCATTACTGTCATCGGACAAGACGATCAATGATATCAGTGTGTGTCGCCACAGAGACAGAGTGAGGTATTTAACAGCTAAGCCCCCCACAGACAGGACACAAATTAACCACACACTACAGGCATACACACATGTGACAAATATGCCTGCCTGCACACGCACACGCACACACACACACACACACACACACACACACACACACACACACACACACAGAGAGAAGCCCCCTGGACAGGAGACAAATTAACCACTTCCCACAGAGCAATTCACGAGGGAGCAGGGGACAGTAAACAGCAAGTGATCAATATCGCCTTCTTCGGGAAAGCCCACACAATATTAGCCCCACATGTAGATACATAACACAAGTGCACGTGCAAGCACATAAACATGTGTCCAGGGGACTGTATATCAATCCTGTGCATTAAACATAACACTTTAAGCCCAGTTTGATCCTGAGGTTTCTCTGTGACTGAGGAAGTCTTTGTGCTCGTGATGCTCTTGTTAGACAAGTGGCTTTCTTCCCACCCACCTCTCTTTTTTTCTTTACTCCTCTTTAACTCTGAAGCTACAATGACAGGAGACAAACTAGCCATTTCCCCCAGAGCAACTCACCAGGGACAGCAGAAAATGAACTGCCCCAGATCAATACTGTAC
Organism: Seriola lalandi dorsalis; assembly: GCF_002814215.2. Classification (NCBI taxonomy): domain Eukaryota; kingdom Metazoa; phylum Chordata; class Actinopteri; order Carangiformes; family Carangidae; genus Seriola; species Seriola lalandi. The sequence continues at coordinate 4,590,385 of NW_019525437.1, forward strand.
TCTCTCTCACAGTCACTCTCTACTCTCCTCCACAGACGCACAGCAAAGTGTGGCCCACCAAGGAGAAGACAACATTTTTAGTTTTTATTTCAGGGATGGAAATAAGAATGAGTGTGTTTGCATGCCTTACCTCGAAGAAGTGTTAAGTGAAAAAAAGAAAAAAAGGTAAATGTGCAAGAATTTTGTGTGAGAATCCTGGTCAGTGATGAAGACGCAGGTATTCCATGAAAGACTATTCCAGTATAGCCGCGTTGCGACCAAAAAGTACCAGGAACTTTTAGTTAAGTACATGGAACTAACCTTTTCTTCAGGAACTAAAAGGTTCCTGTGGCCCATTGTTGTCTGCGTTTCCACCGCGGCCTTAATAAATAAATGCACTACACCTTCAGTCCAGTAGGTAGCAGTAAGATGAAGACGACGGCTATAAAACAACGATGACTCCATAAAAGTGACGGACAGGCCAGCATCATCATTTGTGCGACACTACAGTTAGCCTGTTAACGTGGAGGAGATTCAAGTTGTGCTGCTGTTGATCGTGCCTTATTGCATTGCAAATGGATTCATTGAATCAACGCTTGAAAGGAGGCGAGCGTTAGTTGCAAAGCGGATTAAAGACGCACGTCAACAGTCTCAAATCAAAACAAAATAGTCGGCTTGCAGCTGCGGGCTTTAAAACATGGCAGGTGAAATAAAATGCAGCTAGTACTCGACCAATGAGAAATGTTCAGCACTGCAGACCACACCCCCCATAGTTCCTGAACCTTTGGAAAGTACTATCCCCCGACCAGAGACTTTTCTGGGGGTCTATCAATTACCACGGAACTAAATTTAGACCCTGGTTCCTGCGGTGGAAATATACATAGTTCCTCAAAAGGTTCCTGGGGGAAGTTCCTGCGGTGGAAACGCACCTTATGTTTACATTCATGATGCAACCTGGCTATTTGTCATACTCTGGTTAAGGTCAACCTTTTTAAATGCTGCTTTAATACGCTGCAACTCAATATCCCTGCTTCAATGAATAAACCAGTTCACCTGGAGCAACATATCCACAGATAAAATGATTAACACAGTGAGGTATAGAAGCAAAGAAACACTGCAGCCACCAGCTACCCGAGTCAACTCTGAGCAGCTCTGTGTGACATGTTGTGTGATATGCAATTCTACCAAGCTTCCGTGTTGCATAAGATATATTAGCACATTTTGTTGTGTGCATTGCTGTCGCTTGTATTTGCCTTTTGTTGTTTCATTTTTGTTAAAACCATCTGTTTTTGTAATGCTGTTGTAATGTTTTTAGATGTTATTCCATGCCTTCTTTTAATAAGCTTTTATGTGTTTTAACACTGTTTGCCACTTGTTTTTCTTGCTCGTATACACACATTAACGTTTCATTTATTTGACACTTGTTGATGCCACTTGTTACTGTCAGCATTAGATAAAATCAGGCAGGAGTTCATCAGTTGCTCAGGTTGCTGAGGCAGCGGTGAACATGTGCAGAGCCCCCTCTGCAGCTCACTGGCAGCAGTGCAGAAGTAGGATCTTGTAGTTTACAGTATGTGTACATGTGCTGGCGTGTGTTTAAGAGATAGAGTGTGAGTGTGTGTATGTGTGTGTGTCTGCGCACGTGTCCCAAATCTGGCTGTACACCCTGACCTACTCACAGGTGAGTATAAATAGTACTGACCCCCGATTCTGGGCTTTCATGCCAAGTCACAGTGGGCCAAGACGACGTGGTGGAACGGAGACCGGCGGTCTTCTCTGACCAATCAGTGTCATCTCAACTGTTAGCCAACGTGGGACCACAGTCAAACCTTTATCGCTGCCAGCAGACTCCAACCACTGCTGATAACCAACCACCTGCCAGGCTTTAAATTAGGAACAGACCAACTAATCATCAAGACATCAACAAATTATTAAATTTACTTGTTCATTTTTTACATTTAGCGCTGAAACAATCATCTGATTGTAGGGAAAAAAATCAAAAAACAACCATCAGATAATCAATTAATTTCTAAAATAATTTAAAATTCTATGTTCCCAGTTTCTAAGTTGTTAGGATGTGCTGCTGTTCTGTTTTATATAATTAAATTCAATATCTTTGGGTTTTGGATGTTGGCTGGACAGAAACACATTTTTAAAAACATTTGAAGATGTCACCCTGGATATTGAAAAATTGGAAGGAGCAGTTTCTCACATTTTATGGACTAAACATTAACTTATTGATCTCGAGCTCTACAACAATGTACACCTGACACATATAAGTCAAACCACAGAATTTCCACATATACTCATAAATAATATTTTCTGAACTGTAATTTATTGTTGACATTTTGGGATCTGTTTCATCTGAGGCATTAACTTCAGTTAGAAGTGGTTAATAAAGGGGTATATATACATGTAGGTAATAATTAATAAATTGCTGTGCTGAATTGAAAATATCAGTGTCTCAAACTGTCACTGCCACATTTTCAGTGTCTCAAAATCTCAACAGCCAAACGAATGTCACACTGGATCACAGTTTATCCAATCAGAATGCAGGGTCTACATGCTGAGCCTCAGTTACAAAACCAAAGATGATCAACAAATCCTTCATCATTGTTTTGGCCTGTAGTGCTGGTTATTAATATCATGACCACAGCTCATAGTCTGAGCTCTCCACCTATTGCTGCTGACTCCCTGATGCCCTGCTGGCATGACGGCTGCTGAACACAACCACAGCTTCCCGCGCCGGAGTTGCCATACCAAACTGGTTACGCCTACGCTACAAGATATGCCAAAGCCGCTAATACCAACTCACTGACAGTCACATCGAAGCCACAGCGCTACTGTAAATCATACAAGCTGTTTTAACTGAGAGTGCAGGAGGAAGTGCGATGGATACACACAGCCAAGGAAAACACCAACAGACTTCCCCCAACCACACACAGAGTTGAGGACTCAATTACTCTACTTCTGTTCAGAGCAAATCTCACTAATTAAATAGGTTAAGCATTAATTATTCAACCAGAGAGCGAGAGAGACCCTTGACGAAGGGAGAGGCGAGGGAGAGGGTACTGAGGGAGCATGGGAAGGGGATGATGGAGGGGGATGCAGCATTCTTCTCGGGCTATAAAACAATCTGCACCCAGCGCGGCTAATCAATACAGCCCTGCTGGAATTAGCAGTTATCTTAAAACCCTTTAACAACAGCGTGCTGACTGACAAACACAAACAATCATCCATTATTAAATACCAAAACACATCTGAGGCCATGCGGAACCAGGGGCGGGGGAGGTAGGGAGGGACACATGAAAACACTGAGGGTGTGGGTGATGTGATGATGGGAGGAGGGTGAGGAGGTGGGAGGCTGAATGGAGGGGAAGTTAAGTGAGATTGAGGAAGAGGGAGAAACAGATGAATGAAATATAAAGGAAACCTTTCCTTACTTAAGTCTTGTTTCTGTAGTTTTCGCCAACACTTCAACCAGTCATACACCATACTCACCAAAGTCATTGCTGAGATCTGGTAACATCAAGTATCTTGATACAGTCCAACCCAAATATGGTGATATATGATATTATCATGGCGGTGTGCAGGCAGGGGCGGGTTCTTATATAAAATAGTTATATTGTTGTACTTTAGGTTTCAGTTCTTTTTTTTGATAATATATGATTAGATTATCGTTTTTTAAAATGTTTTTTAAGTTTTATTTGTCACATTCCAATAGTAATAGTATTTTATAGTAATATGATGACTATGCCTCCATCCACAGGGCATAAGGGGTCACTGAATGGTTTGATGAGTGTGAAAATGATGTGAATCATATGCTATGACCTTCACAGTCACCAGATCTCAAACCAGATCAACACCATTGGGAGATCTTGGGAGTGACGTGTTAGCTCTCTCTACCACCATCATCAAAACACCAAATGAGGGAATATCTTTAGGAAGAATGTTCATCCCTCCAGTGGAGTTCAGAGACTTGTACAATCAATGCCAAGGAGCACTGAAGCTGTTCTGGCGGCACAAGGTGGAACAACACCTTGCCAAGATACTTTATGTTGGATTTTCCTTTAATTTGTCACCCCCCTTGAAACAAAGTTCAGCAGGGCAAAAAACATGAGCTGTCAGATTATTAACCAGCCGACAGTTAATCCAGATGATCTAAATCACTTTATTTGGGGAGAAACACCCAGAGTGTAGGTAATTATATTTCATTGCCCAGGAAAATTGTTTACACACAACTTTGGTAAAAACAGCAGGACAAAACTGTCAATCTGTGAATTTTAACAGACTGTTTATGTCTTTGTTTTCTCTTTCAAATACATTTAGCTAACATGGGGATTTGTTTAAAACAAGTATGATCATTTCATTACTCATGAAATTTAGGAATAGCCTCCTATGAGAACTTTTATACCTTCCTCTGATGAGGCCATTAATAAATGACTAATGAAAGTCGTGAGCAAAAGGCAGCTTTTTCAATAAGGCATGAGTGTTGCAAGGGTCTGAGGCCAGATGGTGTCATATGCTGTACAGACTGTAACACAATCAATAGCAATATCAACAATACCAATAGCAACTCAAAGCATTTAAATACATAAACTTCTCAATGGCCATGTCGATGGTCTTCTGGTTCTGTCATTCTGCTTGCCTGCCTGTGCCTCTGACAACTCTTCTGTTAAACTAATGAAGTCCCCTCAGCATATTAGACCAAAGACAGAAGGAATGCTGATAGGACTCAACTATAAAAAAGAAAAATTACACGTTGCTGCCAAAAATAAGACCAAAACTGTAAGAAGAGACTGGCTTTCAGGACAGATCTGTAACTCAGTTTACACCTGTCCATGATTTGTCTGCTGAAGAATCTGTTCCACATTTGTTCCCAAGCCAGACAGCATTATTCCTAATGACTGCATTTGGGGAACACCTGCAGAGAGGTTATGGTGGGCTCAGGAGGCTTACCCTCTGACAGCAAGCAGGGAGGTCAGGGATGTAAGGGAAAGTCAGGGCATAGAGCTTAGAGGTTTGCATGCCAATCATGGCTTGGGGCACACAGTAAAATACCTCATGGACCCCAGAGACCGCACAAAATGTAACCTTCCCCATGGGACGGACAAAGACGCAGAGGAGAAAAGGGGAAGGAGGGGACGAGTGGTGACCAAGAGAGGAAAGGAGGTACTTAGATGGATGGGAAAGGAGTAGTGGGGACCTGGGGGAGATAGTAGGGGGTTATTGAATAACTCAACAAGACCAGAATAGACTTGGGGGGGTTCGGGTGTCCAGGCCAGTATGACTGAAATGGAAAGTTGGAAAGGCTGAGAAAAAAAAAAAGAAAGAAAAAAAGACGTCAAGAAGATAAGCGGTCAGGTTTCTCCTCAGCTTAGGTCGATGACCTGATGCCTGGCTCTGGCGTTTGGATGGAGAGCCAGGAGGAACAGGCAGGATGGGGAGGGCATAAGACTAAGAGGGGAACAGAGAGATGGAGACAGACAGAAAGACAGAGATAAAAACGATAAGAGCTTACGATCATAAAACCAGAGTGGAGCGGTAGAGGGGATGATCAGTTCACATGACCACACAAAATTCACTAACATTATGAGAATATGGGCCTTGGCCCCCACTTGGCTGCACCAACCTACAGAGACTTGCAGCCAAGCCATCAATTAGGGAATTATGGCTAATTCCTCAGGAAGGAAGTAGAGAAATAGAGTGAGGGTGTGGGTGAACAATTAAGGAATGTGAACATGGGAGAGAGAAAATATGGAAGGTACTGAAAAATGCAAGTGAACATGTGAGTGGTTAGTGTGATATCAACAGGGATGACACAACTGACTGCCTGTAGATCACTGATTTGATCGACAGGCTCAACAGTTTGTGACAATCTGACTCGAGATGTTCATTCGGTACTGAAAGTAGAGCTAAGAGATGTGTAGGGAACACTACGGCCAATATGATGATAAAAGAGTTCCAGTGCAAAATACGATTTCAAAATGATATTTCAATAACATACTAGCCTTTAAAAACCTTTTTCCATTTAACCAAACAACCCCAAACTTGCTCAAATGTTACATGTTATCTAAACACAAGCAGAACTATATCTACGAATTTGTATCAAAATAAAAAAGAAGTATTGATCTGACCAAACATTCAACGCCAGATTTTGATACTTCACAAGTTTCAATTCCCCAGATTTGAATAATGTCATATTATGATCCGCGATTGTCTTCTCACACAGCTGGGTGTAGTCAGGTGAAGTCTGCTGTACTATATTGTAATGCAACATCTTTGCTGCACTGGGTGTAGGAAAAGCATTTTGTCACAGATAGTTAGCACGGCAAACAGAACCGGACGCAGTTATTCTTCAAATGGCTGAATTAAAGTTAATGTAGTGACTATTATCCATTGAAGAAAGCTGCAAGAGACTCAGTGGGCTCTTCACTGCGACGCGTTTGTACAAATCAGTTGCTTAGTCCATATGACACTGTTTATTTGAAACAACTGGTACCGATCAGCAATTGTGGTGCTAGAAAAACATAACGGTCAACAGAAAATAACAGAGCCTCACTATTCCTCTTTGTCTGAATCCCGCCACACGAAAGTACAGGTAAATAAAGTTAAACCTCACCCCTGTGTCCACTGCTTGAAGTGATAATCAAATTAACGTGTGCTACCTAAACAAATAAACAACATAGGCAAAATGCACATTTTGGCTCCTACAATCAAGTTGCACAAATAAACTTCTGAACTGAATTTTCAAAGTTCTGTTCGAGCTTTAGACTTCCTTAGTTGATTGTGTTCTGCAGTGAAAGCTCTACCTGCTCGATTGTCTCTTACACTCTCCCATGTAAATGCCTTTTGAAAGCATCTGTACTCATTGCAAAACTATCAGGACATTATTGACAACAAGCTATTTGGCCAAAATATTGTGATGTTTGAGACCTTCAATGAGAGATGGCTTTGGTCCTAATGCTTTCAAGAGTTTTGAAGCATCGTGCACAACACTTATGAGGATTGGGCACCTCATCTTTTATATACCGTGATTAGAAAGCTAGAATGAAATCAACTATCTAAAAGTATATCTTGCAATTGTCTGGACCCTGAGAACTGAAAGTGTTTTAGATGAATCCACAGTTCAAATTTGGCTCTGTAAAGTTAATATAGAGATCCCAAAATCAACCCCTTGAAAAGACAGTTACATGTGATTAAATTGTGCAGAGCAATTTTACTTGAAGTCGCCAACAAGACCTTGAAGTCATAAAGCATCCCCCATGTCAACAGCCATGCCAAGTGCCCAGATAACCCTGCCCTGACCATAATGACCAACCAGTGACCAACCCCCCACAACCAGTCACACAATCCCTGCTCCACCATGTGTCCATACCCGTGTGTGGGACATAATTAACATGCCGCGCGCTCCTCAGACTCTTTGCTCGTCTTCCCACGTAAACGGCAAACCCCCAGTGATTATTATGGTAACACGTCAGTGTGTGCAGACATATGGAGGAGAGCTGGGGGGGATAGGGTTACTGTCATAGGGTCGGGGTACAGCAGGGTGAGGGGCTGGGCAGCTATACCAGCATGCTCTCCAGCTGACAGAAGGTGAAGATTTATGGAGCGGCTCCTAACGGCTCCTGACTTTCCCCTCCTGTTACCAGAACAGATATATGTTTTGTGTAACACAACAAGACCAAAACCACACTGGACCAACACACACTCATCAATAAAATCAAAGACACATCGAGCTACCTTTTAGGGAGCTGTTGGTTTACATTCCTTTTAGTGTTGTATGAAAGTCAAATGGCACATTGCTGCATCAGTTTTGTGAAACATCACCTTGGAGTTTACAATGGTTTGCTATTTCTTGTCAAAGTTATTATTATGATGAGGTGATGCTGTAAAGAATTCTCTAATATCAATCCCAAAACCGGTCTGCACTTAAACTACATTATCACTTAACAATAATGTAACTTAAAGACTAAAGTTCCTGATGTACTTCAAAATGGATAGAGATGTGAACAGCTGGGGAGGTGGGGAGGAGAACACACACAGTTCAGTAACACATGAATCCAGAGTTAGAGAATAAATTATTAAATTTTTATCAAATACAATATTCAGCTTATCAAAATGTATCACCTCCACCAGATAGAATGTCTGTGTACTGTGAACTTGGTGTAACTGCAGGTGTGTATAGTCCAGTTTACTTACAGACACTGAAATGATACTGATATGATCAATCTGCAGAATGGGGGAAAATAAGCTACTGAAAAACTATTGGCTCTATCGCAACATTTGTAATATACTGTAAAGTATGAGATTTTCTGTTTATGAGTTACAACATGACATGCAAAACACTTGTATCGTCATTTAAAAGAAGAAATCAAAAACAAAAGAATAAAGAGAATAAAATTCTACACCTGTTCAACATCTGTGGGCAGAAGACAACGTCATGAGGAATTGTGCATGTTAAATTTTGAATACTTGAATACTAGATCATTGTGAGAATTTATACTCCTGTAGCTAAAGATGGAAACATCTTGTGCCCCAGCCAAGCCGTTTACCAATAAATGACACTTGCATTGCCTGCCATGTGTTCTCAAATAATTAGTAGGACACCGCCTGTGTCCCGTTAGGTTTCTGATTTATTCAGACAGCCTGGAACATGGGCCACTCCTCTGGATACCAAGAAAACATTTACCTCCTTAACTGGGAAGGAGTCACAATCATCTCAAGCTTAAGTTTCAGGACTCAATAGTATTGATTACACATTTCAACACATGCCCTCCCCCCCTCCCCCCCTTGCAGATTCACAGCATAAAAACACCCCCTCATGATGGCACACAGCACAGCACTCTGAGTTCAGTCAAAATCACACTGATCAAATATTATGATGCTCTGTATAACATTGATATTTCTAAAGAAAAATAATTTAAACCTGTTGAGCAATTTGAAACTCATTCAACATGACCTATCCAGTCACTTGACCAGGTTTAGTGAAGCATTACAAGTGTTCACTACTCTCTGTGTGCACTCAGAGAGCTCCATCTGCATGTTGATCTCAAATGAGTCAGAACTTTAATTATGGCCAGTTGACAGTTTGATGAGAGTCTGAGGAAGGAGGATGGGTGCTACAACACAGCTTGGGAGGAGTTACTCATGTGGACATACTGTAGGTACAGGGGTCTGGTCTCTGACATGCACGGCTCCCTGGGTCCCTGAGGTTAATCAAAATGCCAAATGTTACCGTGCACCATGGCAGGGAGCTATACTGAGCCCTTTTTACACTAGACACCATCTTGCATGAGAAACTGAATCATTCATGCAACCAAATAGCCATACTGTTTATATATAGGCGCAAAGAGAAATGCATGCAAAGGGTCGTCCCAAATGCTAAAACATACATGGAAAACATAAATTATCATTATCATTAAATCATTATGGAAATGCAGTAATTCTGTATGATTTGTTTGTGTGTGTGTGTGTGTGTGTGTGTGTGTGTGTGTGTGTGTGTGTGTGCGTTGGCAAATGTCTATAGACATCAAGAGAAAGGAAGAGAGGAGCAAGATGTGGTCAGAGAAATACAGACAGAAAGAGAAGACAGAGGTCCACCTGTTTGACACAGAGAGCCTGAGAAAGTGTAGAGGAATGAGCAGAATGCCTCTGTGTGTGTGTGTTTGTGTGTGTGTGTGTGTGTGTGTGTGTGTGTTTGCATTAGGGTTAAGGTCCACACGGTGCAAGTGTGTGTGTGTGTGTCTGTGTGTCATCCAACTGATAATACTATGGGAGGACTGGGGAATGGCATTTGGAGAACGGTATGTAGAAAAGCAGCTGATGGGAGAATCACTCACACACACACACACACACACACACACACACACACACACACACACACACAGACACACAGACACACAAACAAACTATTAAAATCATTCGACCAATAAAAAGTTCAGAGAAAGATCAGCACACAAACACATATAATATGACGCTTCCAGTATGCACATAGCAACACTAACTGTGTGCTCTTAGGTCCAAACAAACAGACAGTGAGTCAGTGTCCTTTATAATCTGCCTTTATGTGTATGTGTGACTATGTGTGTGTGTACATGTGTGCTGTGTGTGTGTAAATGTGGGAGCATGAGTCAGTGAGAGGAGAGCGCAGGACAAGTGGCCACAGTGTGAAGGAAAAGTGGGAGAAACTGGAGCAAGTGTGAACCAGAGAGTGATGCAAATAAACAAACAAAAATAAACAAACATGTGTCGTGCCAAGCTGAAGTCAGAAAAGGACAGACAGGGCTCCAGGAGTCCGATTGCACATGTTGCAATACATGAAAAACATATCAGCTAGGATAGTTATTGTGTTATCATCCCTAAACCTCTGAAAGATGGAAGTCATCCATGGACTTAGACAAAAACTCTTTAAAAAGCTGACAACATCACAATATATAATGTCTTCAAGCCAAAAACAACATGGCTAACCAGGAGATACAAGGTTTTCACCCAACAGCACTTATAAAACTAATGGGTAGAGTTTCAGAACATAGTAATGATAACCTACTAAGAGACTGATAATACTCCAAGAGTCAGATTACCAGTGGTGTAATCGAGACGGAGAGAAGACCAAGACAAGACAGACAAAACTCCCAATACACAACTTTGAAGTAATTATACTGTACACTCAGTTGGCAGTTTCTTAGGAACATCTAGGTAAAACGAACAGTGTAATGTTTAATGTTCAGTTTGTTGAAACTGTGTTAAAGACGTGTTGATTCAACTGTATGATCATTTCGTTGAATGTAGTCTGAGGTGCTGTTGACGAGTGTTCCTATTATTTTGTCCACCCAATTCAAATCAGTGAGGGTATAGGCTACACTACAGTATAGTTCAACAGCTCCATAAACTGCAGTTCATACAGTTTAATCAACACCTCTTTAACACAGCTGCAACAAACTGAACATTATAACCTTCATGAAGGAGGATTTAGGAGGACTGTCGTATTAGACTGTATTCGTTTTCATAATAAACTGATAAGTGTATGCATAATGTAGCAACAATGAAGTTAGACGCACACAAAAGCAAAACAAAAACTTGTGCAATTTATACTGCAGCTTTCCTGCTTCAGCGTGCCACAGGTAAATCAACCATTGGGTCAAATGAAAGGTGGATTAAAATGATAACACTAAATTAAAGTTTCATTTTCTGTCATGTGCTCATCTTACTTGTATTGCAGGAACCAATCAAATAATCAAGAGTGGCTCTAAACAACATTAAGAGTCTCCAGTGCATGTAGTCAACAGCCAGCTGGTGAAGTTATTAAAGGAATATTTAGCACATGTATAGTGAACTTTAAACTTCTCAACTGGAAAACAGACACGGTTAGCCCCATTAGACTGTTGGCAAATCCTCCAGTTTTCTCATGAATGAGATGTGTTAAGTGACGGTGATGGCGCAGAATGAATGCACCATATAAAGTGAGGCGCAGTAGCCAGGATGTGCCAACCCAGGCAGCCAATGGAAAAACTGCTGTTTCTCTCAGGAGCTGACGAGTGTGTTGACGTGATCCTCATGAGTTACTGCTCACAAAACCCACAATGAGGTGCATAACACCATACATCGAGGATAATGGATGTATGTAATGTGTGGACACACATCAGATACTGCCGGTGTGTGTGGGCCTTTAGATAACAAGGTATGAGAGAACATCACTTCAGTCTTTTCTTAAAGAAGCTACAACCAATGCATTACTTAAAAGTTTTCAAAGAGGTAAATCAAGCAAATGGCTTCTTAAATTAACGATAACTTTGTGACTGGACAACAGGTATCAACAATGAGAGGAGGCATCAGAAGAACAGGAAAAAAAAACATTGGTGAATAAAACAAACAGATTAGTCAGAAGGTGCGTTTGCTGCTGTGTGGAAGAAACCAGTGCACAGGCCTAACCACTTTATGAGGAACCTGATACCTGAAAATGGTTCTGAGCTTCTCAAATGATTACACTGCACAGTAACGGCTGTTTGTTAATAGCATCCCATCTGTGTTTGCACGTGTCTGTACATACAGTAGTGTGTACATTCAGTACATATCACAGGAGAAAGTGGAAAATGTCAGTGAGAGCAGGGCCTCGATGCAGAGCAGCACATATGATTTATGGGTGAAATAAATGGGATCACTGTAGGAGCGGTAACAGGATCCCTGAAGGAGGGAAGGAGAGGGTGGGGGGTGGGGAGGGAGGATTCTTTTGTGGTAGTAAGTAATGGGCTCCGTGGTGTCAGAAGGTGGAGGGGGGCAGCGTGTCGGTAAGCTGATGCTGAGAGACCAAAGGTGGCAGCACTGCCACCATCAGAGACTCAGTCCTACTACAACACACAAGCAGGTCGACAATCTGACCCCCAGTGTGTGTGTGAGTGGATTTTATGATTTACATAAACAGGGCTAGAGACCAACTGAGAAGTACAACTGGTGTGGGCAATGCATACAATGTTTTCCACACGACTGCGTTGGGGAGGGCAGCCCCAAGGCAGACCTTTCTTTTCAAAGCAACGGCACTAATCATTCCCTAATTACAGCTCATCAAATATGAGGATTTGCTGCTTCTCTCGCTTATGTGGAAGCCAACTGAGCACCTTTGGGTTTTGGACTGTTGTCGAACAAAGACAGACATTTAAAGACATCACTTTGAGATAAAAAAATAAAAATAAAATAAACATTTCTCCACCACCTGAGATTTTGTATACCAAACAATTGAGAGAATAATCAGGGGCTGGTTCCACAAAGCAGCTTAGTTCTTGACTATCTTAAATCAGACTGCGGTACAATGAATTCACATGATCAATGCCAAGATTTATTACTTATTAATGTTTTTTTTGGGGGGAAAATTTGAATTCAGAAAATCTGATTAGTTCTAACGACTTTATACTTCAGTTTAGACCTAAAATCAGATGATACAGAAAATGTCTGCAGTGTGCACAGTGATATACAGCACTGGGCTTAAATAAAGTCACAGGGAATATTAGCAGAGTGGTGAAGACAGCTCCAAAGAGGAAAAAAAGACTGAGCGAGACTGGATGGGAGACGGTGAGGGAGGAAAGAAAAGCAGAGTGAGATAGAGACCTAAAATGCTCCAGAAGCCTGTCACATGGGGCCCGAAGCCGCTCGGCTCAGCACTCTTCCTCTCTGTGTTCTGTCCGTTCCTGACATTTATCTGCTTTATTAGATTATCTGGGCTACATAGCTGTCTCCGGGCGCATGCAAGCACACACACGTATAGATATATACATACACACACCTCTTGATTCATTACTGCTTTAACTGCTTACTTAGGTTTATGCCCTCTTTAAATTAATCCGCAGATAACCGAGCACCTCAGAAAACGCTAGCCCCCTAAACGTGAGGATGGGAGGCTGAAGCTAGTCATTGAGGAGGAAATTAAGAAACATTGTTTGTGAGTGTATTATCATGCATGTGTGAGTGGTCATAAGGTTGGTTTTTAACAGGCTCATCTATAGGGACTCTGCTTCCCATCATTAGTAATTCAATTTGCTCTTTATTAGCGGCTCTTATCAGAGGCGCAGACGGCTATGAGCAGCTTTCCGCACTTCATCTTCCTCTGCACTCACCCCTGCTCCACCTTTCCTGTGTCTCTAATTCTGAATCCACATCTTTAATTAGAGATGCATTCACTCCTACAGTAGGCCAGTCAGGTTCTCCAAATGACTTTTTTTTTTTTAAAAAAGGGAGAAATGGTGAGGAGGAAGGGAAGAGGAAAAGGATGTAGGAGGTGTAAGAAAGGACACACAAAGTTAGAGAATCAGAGAAAGAGAAGCAGACTGATAGACGCTAAGCCATGGGGACGAATAAAGCCTAATGTTAATAGTGATGGCTTTTCTAATGTCTTCTGACTCCATTGAGTGTGGGAGATTACACCAAGATGGGCATGAGGCGTGTTGGGTACACGCAGAATGACCGGAGGGTTGGAGGGGCAAGTGGAGGGAGGGAAGTGGAGGGAGGGGGGAGAGAGGGAGGGGGGAGAGCGAGAGGGGGGACTGTAAAAACAATGATTGCTTTCCATCAGGTTAGGCCTATATTCTACAGTTCGTTAAAACAATCCAATTTGCAAAAGGATAATTATGCATTAGCTCCTTTTTATCTACTGGAGGGAGAGTGGTGCCAGGGCTTGATAGCAGTGTCGCTGCCTGCCTCCACCTCTGCAAATTACCCGCTATCGGCACTTGTTCGCCATCACGGCTGAATTGGGCAATCAATTAACCTCCCCCCTCCTCTTATAGCCTGTGTGTATGCCTCTCCTGTGACAGGCAGCAACACAAAGCCCTTACAAGGAGGACATGGGTGGGAGCTGCTGCCCTCTACTGGAGACGGCTGCAATAGCTACTGTAGTTGAAGGGCCAATTACTTAGATGCTTTGTCCAAAACTAATTTTTACTATAAGAAGTTGGTATACTAAATCTCATTAATTTTTGAGTGTGCTATTGTTTTACACTGTTGTCTTAAAATGCAATGCACAAAGGTAATGTAGGAGCAAATAACAGCTGCAAAACACTGAACCTGAAGTGAGTGGAGCTGAAAACACATTCAGGAGGATCTTGTAAAACAAAAAAGTTAGAATTAAATCATTAAGAAAATTTGAAAATCTTTTTTTTTCCCTCATAGTGAAGAACAATAAACTGTTGCATCTCATTCCAAACCCCCAACCTACTACAGGATTTCATATGACTTTTGACATGATTTCAAATATAGTTTTCAACTAACTGCAAAAATGGCATACTACAGCCATAAGTCATAAGCCATAAGCTATAAGGCTGTATAGTAAAGCGTGTAGTTGGCAGCAGTCAAAGTACACAAGAGCACAGCTGGTATAGAACTGACACAAGCACTGAAGAGAGACACGGAGCCAGAGTAAAAAGCAATAAAATCAACAAAAAAAGGGACTAAAGTTGCAAGGAACCAATAGAAATGCAGAGGAACAGTGCTGATCATTTAAACATTTATAAATGTTGTTAAATTTTCAAGAAGCTGAAATGAACACACGACCAGGACGAGTGTTTCGGTCAGAAGACGTGCTTGACCCAAAATCCCCATGATGTTTGAATAATCATGAACTGTATGTTTGAAATCCTGTGCGTCAACTATGATCAAAGGAGACAAATGGATACAAGAAAACAGAGGCTGGACAAAAATATAAGGGGAAAGAGTTGACTGAGATATTTGTAGCAAGGAAATTTAACATCACAGTAATCAACAATCTGATCCATGAGATAAAATGGAAAATAGAGGCCAGTTTACTGGATGGGAAGATTTCTCTATGAGACATGCTCTTAGGTATTAGGACTCTGAAGCTGTTAATCAATAAGTCTGTGTTTCCTTTTGTTTTGAAAGAAGACAAACAAACCAAAGTGGGAGTGCGAGTACCAGGTTTGCTGAGCTTTGGAAGGATGTAAATAACTCCAGTTAAAACATAAGTTGAAGCTTTTTGATGATGTAAGAAAAAGTACAACTTTTAGGAGTAAATGCATCCACTGAAATTCAAGAGAATCTTGTGAGACCAGTTTGGTGAAATGGGAGGAAATCCAACAGAACATGATGACTGTATAAGGAAGTAATGTTTCTGAATACTGCGAGTTGTTGGTGAGATTGGAAAACAAGTTTTCACAGCACCACCATCAGGCTGTGGATTGTAGTTCTCATTAAAAAGTCAGTGGGTGAGATTTTGATCCTATCTGGAAAGTTTAGCTGCTGTGGGTCGTACTGTGTGGTTACTGATATTGACAGGCTTGTAAGTGGGGGAGGGGAGAAGGAATATTAAAAAGATTAATCAAAATTAACTACATGATTTGAGCATTTCCATTATTAGGACCACAGAAACTACAGTTGGACTGTAACTAACCAGATTAGATATGTTCCCTCCTAAGCATGTAATGTTGTTTTCCATGGATGAGCATTTGGTTGGCAGCTCATTATAGCAATTAGTTGGCAATGACAAATACATGGCAGAAAAACTGCGCATAATAAATGCCCTTAATGAAACTGAACGAGACAATACCAGAAAACAACAATCTTGTACTGTAGTGTATGCTCCTTACCTGTCCTTGATAAGGTTGGGGAGAGCCGCCTCAATTTGTGTCTTCCAAAAGAAACAAGCTCCCTGGAGGATGTCCTCCTCAGTCCTAAAGGAGTCCGGGTCGAGGTGAGTATTCGGCCCCGTGGGGAGTACTTCACTGCTGATGGGTTGCTCCCCCTCTCTGACCCACCCCCACTGTGGTCACAATACAAAGGACAAAAGAGAACAGTGTGATCAGTAAGACATTAGAGGTTACTATTAATCAAATTGTGTCGAGAAAAATCTATGTGATTAATGTATAAATAAACAAGAATATAACATGAACAAGGGCATATAAATATATATATATATATATCTGCTGCCCCCTTCTGGCAAAAAACAGATACACTAAAAAAAACTGAAAAGAAACATCATTAGATAAGAATAAACCTAGGGTAAAATCAATCAGATCATGTGCATGTTTCCATTATTAACCTGTTAGCAGACTTCCTGATGATCTTCATCCTGCTGCGCAGTTTGAACCCACCAAGGGAGGAGGATGGGAGGGAGGCACGTTGATGTAGAGACGGGGAAACAACAAGCCCTCCTTTCACTCCTTTGTTGCTTTTTTCAGAAGTCCAGTGGAAGGCAGATCTACGACGAGCCACTGCTGCCCCTGCTGTCGCTGCTCCAGACGTAGTCTGTCCCCCAGCCTTCCAGCGATAACGGCTACTAAGTGAGGGGCTGGTTGCCTTTTTTATTTTAGCAGAGGGAGTAGAGGGTGCTCTGAGTTTTTTGGTGGCCTCTCCCTTTTCTAGAGCTCTCTGAGCAAGAGTCAGGGCTTTGGGTGACAGTGGTTTACGAGACACCTTGGCTTGGACTCCAGCAGAAGAGGAGACCCATTTGTACTTGGAGGTCTTCGGGGCGACGGTGACTGGGCTAAGCTTTCGGGGTAACTTCTTGGTAGGGGTTCTCTTACTGATTGTGAGCGAGGGGGAGCTTCCACTGGCAACTCCAGCTTTTGAGACTGATGTTGGGGCAACAGTTACAGCTTTTCCCGTGAATGAAGAAATAGAGCTACCTTGTCTGGACTCCACTCCTCCCACGTTCTGGCTCTTTACCCAAGTGAACTTGGATTTTTTCATAAAAGATGTACTGACCTGGGCCAGTCTGGTCTGAGATGTGAGGTCAGGGGAAGTTTTTTTTGCTATCTTAAACTGAGCAGAGAGGGGTAATGCGGTATTGCCAGTCGTAGGAATTGCTGGAGTCAGTTTAGACTCAGTTTTGCTGGTCAGGGGAGGTTTGATCTGTACTTCGGAGCTTCTCTGCTTGGTCAAGGTATTGGTCTTGAGTGAAGATGGCACTTCCGAAGAACCAATGACCATCTTCCCTGGAAGGGCAACACGACTGCTTTCAGTCTTCCGCTGAAATTCTTGAGTCTGTCTGTGTCCCGTTTCATGTTGCAAGCTAGTGCCTGTTGAGCTTGAACTTCCTTTTCCATCTTTACGCTGAGACAAAGCTGCCTCTTCACCTCTTTTGCGCAGAGTGTCTGTGGGTGTTTTCTTTGTTGCATCTTCTATAATCCCTGTGATGCTGCTTACATGTTCCTCTTTCTTCTGTTGAACAATCCCTGACGATAAAGCAGAAGTTTTGGTTCTATGGCTCTCCTCTCCTCTGCTGTGACTGGGCAGAGAGATGCTGCGAGATACAGGCTGGGAACTAGACTGATCCACAGAGAAGTCTGAAGCTGAGTGATGTCCAAAAGAAGACTGAGGGTTCTTGTTTCTCAGAGAGTACGCTTTCCTCCAACTCCCACGGGTCTGAGGAGCATAAAGTCTCCCTCTGGAGCTGTGAGGATTGATGACAGATGCGCTGTGACCTCTGCCTCTGGCTGATGTTGGAGGTTCTAGATGCCTCTGCTCATCTCTTTCAAACGGTGCATCACCATGGACACTCTTGTGTTTATTGATGAGATCTGAAAATTAAAAAGAAATGGGGTGATTTGGTTGTCAATCACTTGCAAACTGATAATGAGAAAATAAAACCTATTTTAAAGGGTTGTTTCACAAAATAAACAACGTGCAGCAAGGAAATTTAACATCATAGTAATCGACAATCTGATATATTAGATATAACAATATCAAAGTCAAGCACTTATGTTATGATAAATTATGCTTTTTTGACCGTTTACCGCTATGCCTTGAGAACCGACGAGTAAAACTATTAACCTGTTACTGGTAGCTAACCGTTACTAGAATAAATGACTACTTATGTGCTTCTAAACGGAAATTATTAGCTACTATATTAGCTGGATACATGTATATCCTATGTATATATCCTATGTTATGAAGGGCAGAGACGTGTCTATTTTTAGCCAAATGAGTAACGTTGACGGTTGATTGGAGGAAAAGCTGTCGGTTAAAGTTCGTTTTTAAATATCAGAAAGCGCGGGCCGCACACCCTACCGGGAGCTCTCAGTGTATTTTCATCCTTTTAACCCACCGGCTGCTCATACAACTGTCGACATTTACAAAGCAAGACTTACTCTGAAGAAGTTCAATTTGCCTCTTCAACGCTTCTCTCTCCTCCATGTTTACAACCCAAGTGGTACGTCATCAAACAGCGACGTGAATATGCTCACGCAAATGACGGTATTGATACTGTCCAATCACAGAGTACAGTTAACAGAGGGTTGTGCCCTCAGTCTTGTCTTGCAAGGTGGAATTTCATTACAGACATATCGTCATGTTGTACACATAGAAGGCGCAGTTATATTATTTATGCAATGTTTGGCAAATATGATATGCCCTGTTTAACGAGGACACCAAATCTTAAAAAAAAATACGAAAAAAAATGTTGGTTATTAAAACAAAATTCCTTAAATTTCCAATTCTTCTTCATAACAGAATACATTTTAAAAACCATAAAGAATTTATATTCCTGGTAAATAATATCATCATCATAACAAAAATATACTACTATAAACCTAAATGTCGCTTTGTGAAATCCCCCCCTGACTAAAAATGACTAAAAATTAATTTTCTCGATTTAACAAATGAAGGTTTAAAAAAAAAAAAGAAGAAGAAAAAAAAGGTTGAAAGCACCCATGCCACGAAACTGTACTTACATGTATGTCTGATTATCTTTATCTCTCAATGAAAACACATTGAGCTTATGTGATTGTGATAGAAGAAGCAAATCCAAATGATCAGTAGTTGATTTTAGTATTTTCTTTTGTTATAAACTCAAGTCTAGATTATGATTTGTTATTTATCTACAGCCTTTGCTTTTCTGTCTCTTTGCCAGAAAGTATTTCCTGTGAAAAATGTCCTCATTTAGGTCTGAGGATTATCCAGGATAATTGGAAAGAAAAGCTGCTCTTGTGTAATTTTAATACCATACACACAACAAAGAAATGAGTTCATGTCCAGTGTCCTGGGGTAATACCAGAAATCACAGAGGAAGATAGCTCAAAACCTGAACTATGTGCTTGGACAGATACTGCCAGTGGTAAGTGAAAAAGCGTCTCTAAATTTTTGGAATTTGACTGAAATGACCCCTGAAATTTGGAAGAATTGTTCTGATAATGGGTCAATCAGTTAATAAGGCTGTAAACTGTTGCAATAATCACAAAACAGAGGTGTTAGACAATAATAATATTTCATAATATTTCAGCTGTAGACTTGAGACTTTGACTTAAACCAGACTCAAGACTTACTTGAGACTTAAACACATTAAGACTGGTGACCTATAAACACTGACAAGGGCTTCACCTTGACTTAGCCTCTGAAGACTTGAGACTTGACTTGGTTAAGGAGACTTAACAAAACAAAAAAAGACTTACTTCAGAATGAAGTTGCAAACGTGGGAACCAGGGAGATACTTACTTGCTCTAAGTATCAATGCTGTACAACCAAATTTAAACACAGCATCATGTGACTAAACTTATTTTCACCTGAGCAAAGTTGGTAGGTTGCCTGTAAGACAACACTGAGAGATTACCGCCCCCTTTCCAACATCCTATAGCACGATGTACTGCAGGTTGTCAACTGATTTCTAAACAAACGGAACGCTTCCTTGTTAACGTTAATGACCTCTTTCGAAGAAATATGTTGTTTAATTGTTTAACAGACTTGTACTAACTTTGCTACAACTGTAACTTTAACGAGAAGAGAGAGAGAAATACCAGCTGACGTTCTCTGAAATGAAATGAAAGGGGAAGTGAAACTTATCAAGGCAGCTGGTTGGACATAAACCACAAGGAGCGGAGAAACAACAGAAAGAAAACTTTAACGTTGCTGAACAAGTGAAGGTAACATTATTATACGCCAAATTTGTCACAAATGTTCGTTTAAGAAAGAGAGGAAATCTAGATTAACGATGTTCCTTTGATTTTACATTTTACGTTTATAGTGTTAGCTTAGTTTCAGTTCGCCGTTGTATAATAACAGTGTTTATATGTCTTTAGTTAGAGCAGGAGATAATAAGCTGGTATCCAGCTAATTCCAGTTTAGCTCGCTGGAGTTAATAAACTGGTCTTCAGCTAACTAAGTTGGTAATAGGCTTGTTGTTGTCATTAGCACTTGTATATCAACACTGTGTGTGTGTGTGTGTGTGTGTGTGTGTGTGTGTGTGTGTTTCTGTACAGTACCCAGCTACATCTCCTGGCCTCAGCAACATGACATCAACAGACAACCTTTACTTCATCATAATAGAAACTCCTAAATATCCTGGAAACATCAAAGCTGGCCGCATATGTTACATCAGTGAATACAGGTACACGTCAATGCTCCAAAGATGTGACTCTCCTACAAAGTTGCCAGTCTACCCCTTCAACTTACGTACATCTTTAAATTATGAGATAGACTTGAATATCATGATGGCACTGAGTGCAGAGGAAGCCGAGTTGCTGCTGGCCCTGTCTGAGGACGCAGAGAGGCTGAAGTGGTTCAGAGAGGGAGCTGCTCTCCAAACAGCACGAGGACTCACTAAGGGATCTACAGTTATTGTGCAGGAAGGAGGAGAGGAGTTGAGAGGCATCATCCGCTACATTGGAAGGCTGACTAAGCCAAAATCTCCATATCCTTTATCAGGAACTTTCTTTGGGATTGAACTGCAGGTGGGGCTTTAAAGTCATTTTTTTTTCTAATGTGGATGAACTGACCCTTTTAGAAATGTGTTTTTTGTCAAAGTATTATCAGTGTCTGACAATAATTCAGGGGTCCTGCTGTGTTTCTCTCTGCCACCAGGGAGCAGACAAGGGGAAGGGGAATACCGATGGGTCCTTCCAGCATGAAACCTTATTTTCCTGTTCAAAAGATTGTGGCGTTTTTGCCCCATTCTCCAGAGTCAGGCCTGTGGTTCCCAGTTCCTTGTCGCCCTCTGTCCCAGAACCCTCCCACCATCCACTGCCACAAACAGAAGAGCTAAACGTCGGGGACAGAGTCACTTACTTCATCAGTAATACATGTCGCCATGGAATGGTGCTAGGTTTGGAGGAAGAGGATGGAAAACATTTTGTTTGTATCTCTACAGTAAGTAATATTTGTAATCATAAATTTGTGTTTCTCCTCAGGTTGAAAGCCTAAACCAGTCATGTAGCCTAATTCGTAATAAGCGACCAATTGCTTTAGCTTATAAATTATTTTTGCAATGATAAAATTGACCTTACTTTTTATATTTTATTGTGAATAACAGTAGAAAAATCTTGAATGTCGTGAAATCCTGTCACTGTTAAAATAACCTAAAATTTTCACTTTTTTGCAGTTGATCACATGATCACTGTCGATCATAGTTGATCAGTAGTTGTTCAGTCTTCTCTTGTATGTACTGTATATGAGGCAAATATCTTAATTATTTTTCAAGTAACTTTTTTTCCACATACTGCAAGTTTCTTTTTTGCCATCAGACCATGTTGCCACAGTTTCTATGCTCCTGTTTACTCTTGAGCTCCCCTGATACAACTAAACCTTCAGATTTAGAATATATATTCACCACTTCCTTTGAACACAATTGACATTAACCCAACATTATTAAGTTTTCTGTGTTGTTGTTTCCAGGAGACAGATGAGAACGGGAAGAGAGGGGGTGAAGTTAGAGTTCAACTAGAGAGTGTCGCGAAGGGAGAGGTTCCTGCAGGTTTGAGCAACTATTTACATGATGAAGTGTGTGGCCATTTCCCACATTTGTGATAAATCTGACTCAAATATATTCTTCACTATAGATCCAGAGAGCATGGACGTTGAAACACTGCCTGTGGAACCAAACACTGATGATCTGTACATGGGTCTGACTGTGAACTCTCTGGTAGAGGTGACTTTGGGTGCAGGAAATGCATATGGAATCATCCGCTGGATCGGCACTCTGACTGATTCACGGATAATCATGGCCGGACTAGAGCTGGTAATCTTTATACTGACATACTGTATTATTGTGCAGATTTAAAGCTAAAAAATACTTGCCTGGCAACAATTTTAATTTAAACTAATATATATATAGTTTCAGTACAGTGGTTTAACCTGCTCTTGTATGCAGTAGAGAAACACTGAACATGCTGGAACTCATTTAAAGAACCTAACTCTAGCATCTAAAACTGATCAAAATCTACTGTGACACCGATGATGGTGTTAAAGTTCAAAAGTTTTACATAATTGAAAATTATTATTTTTTCTTTATTTAATGTAACCTTTGAGACATCAGTCAAATCAGTCTGTATCTCATCTGCAGGAAGAAGAGAGGGGAGTGAGTGATGGCACCTTTAAAGACAAGCGTATCTTCACGTGTCCTCCCAAGAGAGCTCTGTTTGTGAAGCTGAGCTCCTTGCGTTCTGACTCACGCTTTCAAGCCAGTCACAGTGAGAAGATGCCAAAACTGGAAGACACAGGTTCGAACAGGATTGATCAGTTTACTTCTACTTCCTCTCGTTCACAGTAGATTATTTTACGTAAAATTCTTGTTCTGATACACAGTTTTGACTGTGGGGACTCTTAGTGCCCTTTTTGTGGACATAGTGGTCATGATGGCAGCAGAGTATATACACACCACATTGCAAACTACACACACCGGCCACTTTATTAGGTACACCTTGCAAGTACCGGGTTGAATCCCCTTTTACCTTCAGAAGTGCCTTAATTCTTCGTGGCATAGATTCAACAAGGCACTGGAAACATTCTTCAGAGGTTTTGGTCCATATTGACATGATAGCATCACGCAGTTGCTGCAGATTTGTCGGCTGCACATCCATGATGCGAATCTCCGGTTCCATCAACATCCCAAAGGTGCTCTATTGGATTGAGATCTGGTCACTGGATATTTTGTCTTTTTCAGACTATTCCCTGTAAACCCTAGAGATGGTTGTGTGTGAAAATCCCAGTAGATCAGCAGTTTCTGAAATACTCAGACCAGCCCATCTGGCACCTACAAACATGCCACTTTCAAAGTCACTTAAATCACCTTTCTTACCCATTCTGATGCCCAGTTTGACCTTCAACAGATTGTCTTGACCATGTCTTATACCTAAATGCATTGAGATTCTGCCATGTGATTAGCCTATTAGATATTTGTGTTAACGAGCAGTTGAACAGGTGTACCTAATAAAGTAGCCAGTGAGTGTACATACATGATGCATACAAGATACTATCTCACATTAAGCTGGATGCTGCATTTGCCAGCTCATCCAACAGCTGGGGGCAACACTGCATCAGAAATGATCTCCAGCTGGACCTGCTTGCTGTGTAATGTGTTATGGTTTGATGTGACATAATAATTTCTGTGTGTGATTGTGTGTTGCGTCAGAGAGAGAAACAGAGCACAGCACAGGGAAGTTGGAGACTGTTCCTCCCATCACCACTGAGCAGGTTAACCAGATTCTGATTGGACGAATGAAGGGGATCCAAGGCCACTGCAACTCCTGCTACATGGATGCTGCCCTCTTCAGGTCAGGATGATGAATATATGATGAGCAATAAGATGGATTGTGATGCATGCAGATGTTTTTCATTCATTCCTACATTCCGGACAGATGTTAGATTCTGTACACGGTGGAATTTAACTTGTACAGACTTATAACCTGCTTGGGTTGATGAACTAGTTCTGTGAACAATATTTTTAGGAAAGGTTTTACTATAGACACTGATAACACAATTGTAATCAGACAGCATTTTCAAAACTCTCTTTGCTCTGTGGGTCACCTGCTGAACTGTAGCAAACAGCAATCAAATTCACATAGCTCATGAAGGCAATGGTTTGAAAAGCTGCGCAGCCCTGAATTTCATGCAGAGTTTTGCTTTTTGTCGTACTGTCATGTGACTTTTCTCATGTCAACCCACTGTTCTTTTCTGTGTTTTCAGTTTGTTTTCCTGCTCCTCTGTGCTGGACTCGATGCTGTTTAAATCAACAGCACCTCAAGATACCCCAATTCAGAACACACTGCTCCATGACATTGTCAACCCCCTCCGAAGGTGCTTTTATGTATTTTATATTTTATGTACTTTACTAAATATTTAATTCTTTTTGTTAAAAAAACAATCATGTTATGTTGTATGTGTTGTTTGTAGTAAGGGCTTTGTGGAAGGACGGCACATCATGAAGCTGCGGCAGCAGCTGCAGAAACATGGCTACAGTCACTCCTTCACCACGGAGGAGAAAGGTCAGTGTGATGTGCAGAGTTGTTGGAAGCTTAAAAACACATGATATGTTATTTGGCTTAAAGTGACTGTTGATGTGACTGTTGTCTTTTAGACCCAGAGGAGTTCCTCATTGTCATCATGCACCATATTCTCGCCCTGGACCCTCTACTCAAACTGTACGCTCACAACACCACTGCTAAACCTCTACGTACTAATGTCCCACCATACAGCTCAAGTATAATGAATTGTGACAACTCCTTTATGAGATGGTTGTTAATTACTCGTCTTCTCCCATTTAGCTCAGCTCATGGTAAAGTGCAGGATAGTTACTGCTATCAGATCTTCCTGGACCAGAACCACAGTCTGGTGCTGCCTACAGTCCAGCAGCTGCTGGAACATTCTTTCCACAGTTCAGGACTCAAACTGGCAGAGGTGAGACCCCCCTGGATTTCTGACACACTCTTCACATACTGTAACACTAATACACCACTTTCATGCTATTCTTGAAAATTAAAAATTATTATATTATGATGAGCAGCAATATTAAACTCTACAAAGTATTAATATTTTTACAAGTAAACAACAAATGCTGCCATGTGTGATCATTTTCACATTTTCAAAACATGATTTACTGTCCATTATTCCTCAGTATATTAGTGCCTGTGAGCAAGATCCTGAACCTTAGCAGGCCTTACATGGCAGTGCTGCCATTTGTAGAGTATGTGGATGAATGTGAGGCTTGTAAAGATCTCTACACTGTGTGGTTGAAGGTGATCTATAGATATAGTTAACATGTATTCCTAATAAAAACATATTAAGCACCTAAATCTTTGCATTTTTGAAGCTGAAAAGAACAAATTCCTGGTGTTTTTACTTGGTAATACAATAAAACAGCTGCTTATAGGCTCAGGCTGATATTCCATAATATGTAATATCTCAATATTTCCAATCATATGCGATTATTTTATTATTGTTTTTTATCAGTCTGTGTAACTAATATGAAAGCGTTTCTGGGAAAGTGGTCAGATGATACCAGACTCATTCAGCGGATACTCTCCCTCATTACTCTTAATTTTCCAGTAGATGGCTCTGTTGGACAGTTTTCTCAGCACATCCTCTCATCTCCTGGACTTCATTTCTGCGTGTTCTGTCAGTGCAGTGTGTAATCTTCTTATTTCATTGTCTCATCTTTACAGGTGCCCTCTTGCCTCATCCTCCAGATGCCTCGCTTCGGAAAGAAATTCAAGATGTTTGACAAAATCGTCCCCTCTCTGGAGCTGGACGTCACTGACCTCCTCTCTGAAGGTTTACGGACACATACGCACAGTGCACACAGACTAATATGTAAAAAAAACAAGTGAATAAAACATGTGATGTGTGTGTGTGTGTGTGTGTGTGTGTGTTTCAGGTCCTCAGCAGTGCATCCTGTGTGGACACTTGGCTGAGGAACAGTGCGCTGACTGTTTTAAAGATCCCCTCTTCAGCCAGACGGGATTCAAAGTTTTCTGCAAAGAGTGCTCATCTAAGGTTTGTGTCACTGTCATTTAAGGCCTTGTTGATTATAGAAGTTATGCATGGACATCAGTTTTCCATGTGATACAACCCACCTCAACACCTCACCGGTTCTGCCTGCTATTAAAGGGTAGCGCTGTAATACAGAGAGGAAACAAACAAATATCTCTAAAAATAAAAGCTATTAGAATCAGTATTGAGCTGTACAATAATGATTATTTGATAATATTATGAGGAGTTATTGTAATACACCGCTGGGAATGTGTGACAAAAAGATGACTTCATGTACTTGGTAAATAATTCTAGGCCATATGATCCCTACTGGTTTTCATTGATATCATTCATATTCTGGTCTTTATGACTGTGAAACGGGTATTAAATTGCATTCTATGTGGTAAAGGTCTTAAGTTTAACTTGGTGAGCACTGCAGAAACCCTGAGTTGGGCAGTTAGGTAGCACATTAGAAAACAATCACATTAGGGAGGAGTGAAAAATAAAAAAAAAAATATGAAAAATAAGACTATAGAAGATAAGAGAAAAATAGATAATGACAATAGTTTGCCTGTCTCTTCAGGTGCATTGTCATCCGCAGCGCCGGTCCCACCAGCCAGCTGCTCTGGACGTTCCCAAAGGTTACCTGGATCACGGCAAATCTCACACACAGATGACCAGGGACAAACTGGAGCTGTTCGCTGTTCTGTGCATCGAGACGAGCCACTACGTGTCCTTCATCAAATATGGACCGAACAGTAAAGACTGGATCTTCTTCGACAGCATGGCGGACAGACAAGGTGAGTCGGCCTGTTTTTATGCACAGTCTCATCACAGGCATCAGTTAGACAAATACTCTTGGGCTCAGTTGTGTCTTTGTGTTCAGGAGAAATTGATGGCTTCAACATCCCCGAGGTGCAAAACTGCCCTGAGGTCGGCGTGTATTTGGAAATGTCTCCCGCCGAGCTGGCCAATCAGGTGCCTCGAGATATGAAAGGTGTGGCCAAGCGTCTCTTCTGTGATGCCTACATGTACTTGTATCAGAGCACCAGCATGTGCCTGTATCGTTGAAAACCCCTCGGCTTACTCATCGCACAACTTGTTGATTAGAAAAAAAATATTGTTTCCTTGATTGTTTGTGTAATTTCCTTTTGCTTGATTGCTTTACTGTTCTTTTATGTATGTGTGAAAATACACACATGAACATTTAAAACTTGTATATTTATGTCATTTTCTGCTTTGCTCCTGGGAAAGTTTATCGGGCTTGTATAATTTATAGCAATATTGTTTTACTTCTGTAATGTTTAATGAGAAAAAGTACAAACTGAAATTGCTTGCTCAATATTTTTGCACTATAATCTAAAATTGACAATCATGCAGTGTGTGTGGGCAGAGATAATTGACATGTTACACTGTACTATTAGGGTTTTCTCTTGGTGTTTTATAATTATGTGTAAAAGTTATATTAACATTTTTATAGTGAGAGTGAAGAATTATTGCAGACAAAAAAAAAGACAGCATGTTAAGGATTTCAGTGTGGCTTGTTATAAAAGCCACAACTGCAGATATACAGTGTTGTTAATTTGCTCAGTAACTTCACCATTGCACCTTAATGTTTACTGACTAATGAGAGTTTAACATGGTGGCTGGACCAGTTACTTTATATACGTCAGTAAAATTTGTTTCTGTTCTCTTGAATGTGGAATATTTGATATTTGAATTACACCTCAGGAAACAATTTATTGCTTTTTGATATGAAAATGCTGTTTTGCATCTATCAGCATCCTAACTGGTGTTTGAAATAACAATGGTGTATTGCGATGTTGGGAAAACTGCACTCAAATGGCTACTTAGGGCTGAACTTGTGGCCTTTTCCAATTATACTGTGTTTATTGCTACTGTGTCTTATATACAGTACAATGAATATAATGAATAAACACAAATGATAAAAGTCCTACATGTGTATTTACTGAAAATGCAGCAGATGTTTATATATGTGGATATTTAATTACAAATTCATGAAGGAAAACAATGAAAACTAAAGATGGAAAAAGAATATTTTATGTATTCTAATATAAACTCTCATTCCTTCACTTATAAATTACACCAGATCTTTGCTTTTAGATTCACTCATTATACAACTGTGCCCAGTCACAACAAAGGTCAAATGTAGGTCACATTCTGTATTTTTTAACAACCTGTGGTAACAATTTGAAGAATTTCTATGAGGGGAAATCATCAGAAGTGTCTAATGAAGAAAAAGTCTTAGTCTATTTTGCCTTCACTCAGAAATTTAACAGTCACAACATTGATAAGATCAACATTGGTTTCCACATTTTGGAAAATGGAACTGAATCTAAAACTGTTTCACCTGTTCTCTTAAACCACTACTCTTTATAGCTTTTTAAGTGTTTTTAGCAGTTGTAAAACCATTAAGAAAGACACCCAGCCTAGACGCTTCTTTCATTAACAAACATCTTCTGATCTCCAATCCTCTGATCTGTGAAATTATTGAGGAACAACAGTAATCATGGGAATTTGCTCAGTGTGCAGTGTTGATTTGCATTTTAACCTCAATCAAATAGAATGAAAGTCACCATGGCCACAAGATCACATGCTTCTTGTGGCACACAATAATCCCAGAGAAAGTCCTGAATGGTTGACTTTTTGTGGTGTTCCCCAGGGATCATTTCATGGTGCTCTAAAGTTTAGTCTGTACATGCTGCACACACACTACACATCAGTATACATCCCTGTTTTCTGAAAAACTGAGCCCAGTTAACAGTGTAGTGTATTAAAGACATAAATACACAGGATGCCTCACAGTTTCCTGCAACTGAATAATGACAAAGATTCTTTTTATTGCCTCAGCAGCAGGAAATGTGCTCCCATTTAGCCTCATTTTACCACACAGGTCACAAACCTTTACCTTAATTGGTATTTGTGATCGTGATTTCCAAAATTTTGTCACCAGCTGCTTTCTAACACCCTTCATTACATAAAACAAATCTTCATTTCTCATTTCTTCAGAAAAAGTGGTTCATAAATTAATGTGGGTTCAGTCCCTTGACTCTGCCTTGTGTGTAGTGAATGAGGAGCAGGCGGCTTGCTTATCTTTGTGTGCTGCCGTTTATTGTCTGAACAGGGACAGAATATGTACTGGTCAGTCATACAGTTGGCTTGCTACAGGTGGCTTTCACACAGCACACTACAGAACAACAGCAAATTATTTTTGCACAAAGTCTAATTACCTAGCTTTAAGACTGCCATATGCTGTCATTCGAACATTTCAGCACTAAAAAAGTACAGCGACCCACTAGTAACATTTCTACAAATCACAGTGCACATATATGTTCATTATTACACAATATGTGCACACTGTGCTGCACTTGGCAACTCACCTTCAGCACATCTCTTATGGACTCACAAACGTCACATAGCAGCCAGTGGCATATCTACGACCTCCAAGAGATGGAGTCAATTAATCCATATAGATACATAAACATAAAATCATAGCAATTACTGCTAATGGAATTCACATGCTGTACACGCTCTGTTACATTCACACCAGCCCATAGGTCTCTGCTTTGCCTTTCGTATCTGGCTGCTCAGAGCTTGACTGTGCCTTGAAAGTCGGTTATTTTATTTTTCATGGTCCCAGGGAATCAATCACATACAGTGGCTTACAAAATTATTCATGCCCCTTGAACTTTTCCACATTTTGTCACATTACAACAGGAAAATGATACATGGTTTTCAATTTTTTTTACAAATAAAAAACTGAAAAGTGTGGTGTGCAAAGGTATTCAGCCCCCCTGAGTAAATACTTTGTAGAACCACCTTTCACTGCAATTACAGCTGGATGTCTTTTGGGGTATGTCTCTACCAGCTTTGCACATCTGGAGACTGAAGTTTTTACCCATTCTTCTTTGCAAAATAGCTCAAGCTCAGTCAGATTGGATGGAGAGCATTTGTGAACAACAATTTTCAAGTCTTGCCAGAGATTCTCAATTGGATTTAGGTCTGGACTTCGACTGGGCCATTCTAACACATGAATATGCTTTGATCTAAACCATTCCATTGTAGCTCTGGCTGTATGTTTAGGGTTGTTGTCCCGCTGGAAGGTGAACCTCCCCCCAGTCTCTTTTGCAGACTCTAACAGGTTTTCTTCCAAGATTGCCCTGTATTTGGCTCATTCCATCTTCCCATCAACTCTGACCACCTTCCCTGTCCCTGCTGAAGAAAAGCATCCCCACAGCATGATGCTGCCACCACCATGTTTCACGTGGTGGATGGTGTGTTCAGGGTGATGTGCAGTGTTAGTTTTCCGCCAAACATAGCATTTTGCATTTAGGCCAAAAACTTAAATTTTGGTCTCATCTGACCAGAGCACCTTCCTCCACATGTTTGCTGTGTCCCCCACATGGCTTGTGGCAAACTGCAAACGGGACTTCTTATGGCTTTGTTTCAACAATGGCTTTCTTCTTGCCACTCTTCCACAAAGGCCCGATTTGTGGAAGTGCACGACTAATAGTTGTCCTGTGGACAGATTCTCCCTCTTGAGCTGTGGATCTCTGCAGCTCCTCCAGAGTTACCGTGGGCCTTTTGGCTGCTTCTCTGATCAATGCTTCTCCTTGCCCGTCCTGTCAGTTTAGGTGGACGGCCATGTCTTGGTAGGTTTGCAGTTGTGCCATACTCTTTCCGTTTTGGGATGATGGATTGAACAGTGCTCTGTGAGATGTTCAAAGCTTGGGATATTTTTTTATAACCTAATCCTGCTTTAAACTTCTCCACAACTTTATCCCTGACCAGTCTGGTGTGTTCCTTGGGCTTCATGATGCTGTTTGTTCACCAATGTTCTAATGTAACCTCCGAGGCCTTCGC
>NW_019525437.1:4621858-4622376 GCF_002814215.2 Seriola lalandi dorsalis
GAAACACTGAGGAAAGAGTGACATTTCTTTTGTTATGGCACCGCAATTAGGGACCTTAATAAGAAGCCCCTCTGGCTTTTAAAACCACTTATCAGACTCTACTCCCTCCACTAGCTAAATCTGTGTTATATAAAATGGGATTGTGAATATTTGAACCTCTGTCAGAATTCTCTATATCATCAAAGGCATGTTTCCAGTGCCAGTAAGCGCTGACAGCTTTCTAATGAGTGATTTTAATCTGAATGGCTGTTGGTTTTTCTGCAGATTTTCAAAGTGCCGTTCTTAAATTTAAATTGTTGCCACATCTGCCTTCTCTCTAGTAAAATCACACCATGCGTGGAAATTGCAGTGACTTTAGATGATGGTAAAAATAATGTCAGAATAAAAAAACAAATCATTTCACCTGGCAGGGCTATGTAATGTTTCCCTGCAGTTATATATATTGCCTATATATGTATATGTTATTTATTCATGTACATATACATACGTGTGTATATATATATATATATATGTATTCT
>NW_019525437.1:4622728-4672649 GCF_002814215.2 Seriola lalandi dorsalis
CATGTGTGTGAGAAAGTCACACTAGCTGTACTATTCTTCCTTTGAAACATACTCATGGTATGAGATTTAGACTTTACACAGTCTGGATATAATACCTCTGTTTAACTCTGACTTGTAGTCTCCTGAAACTCTTTCAGCACTGAGTCATCCATATTTTTATTCCAAATATTCATGTTAGTAGAATTTTTAAAACATAAATATAAAGAACATGAAAACCTTGTAAATTAAAAAAAAAAATTAAAAAGAACAATAACAACCTAAATAAAGAGTCGCACTTTTACGCATGAACGTGACATTTGTACGCACACACGTATGCGTACGCACGTTGCATCAGGCATGTTTGATCGCGTGACGTAGCAACATCAGATTCTAGATGACTCATTAATTTTGGCTTCGTTCTGACGTGTATCAAAGGCACATGTATGTGAAGTAACCTACAGTTTCCCTGGTTGTTGAACAGTGCACTGAAGATCTCACCAAAGACTACATGCGTCTATCAAGAAACATTAAATATTCTGTGATGGAGAACACTACATCTCAAGGCTCAGCTGGACCTGTTCATGGGGCTGCTGACCCTCAACCTGAAACCAGGTCCCTGAGTCAGGGTGATGGTCCCAATGTGTTGGCAATGTTCAAAGCCTCTCACTTGTATGGCACAGCACCGACGGGACCCTTGTCCTTGGGCGCCAACATGAGCGCTGGAATGGGGGGCTCCACTCCGAACATGTCATCCAATTGTCCCAGTGGACTGACTTCTTTTACCTATGGTGTAACACAGATTCATGTCCAGCCAAACGCTGCTATAGTCATAGAACCACCAGGCAAAGAGTCTGATTCTCTGGCTGCCTCTAGCTGTGAAGCCACAGCCAAAACAGACAGACACACAAGACACCGCAGAGCCAAGTCTCCCAGAAGAAGAGATCGAGTCCATAGAGATCACCAAAGAGGAAAACAAGATCACTGTGAAACAACCAGAGAACACAGACTCTGCTGATTCTCCTTCCTCTGGCTGTGAAGTCACAACCGAGACAGTCGACAAAACCCAGCTGTTTGTCTCCCTTCTGACCGTGAGACTGCTCAGTAAGTGCCGTGTTCTGGACATCTGGACGGAGAAGGAATTGGCCACCTACGCCAAACAACTGGTGGACCAAACACTGCAGGGACTCACTGTGAGTGAAGGTTTCTGTCCGGACGACAAAGACATCAAGCAGTTCTGCAGGTCCGTCATCAAAGACCTGACCAAGAAGTTTGGCAGGAGGCCCACACCGAACTTTGTGATCCTGTCAGAACAACCAACTCTGTAATTTGGACAATAAAATCATTCAATTAGTATATTTTTGATTTCTGAATGAACTTCTTAAATATAATAATATGACATGCCATATAAAATATTTTCTAAACGTATTTCTCCATGTTGAATATTGATCATACAGTATGAGTGTCATTTATTTAAAATCTTAATCTCCAAAGAAAATTTTGACTAATCAAAAAAATATATAGTTGAGTAAAAGTTCAATATTTCCCTCTGAAAAATTAAGTACAGCACAAAATGTTGCCTTTTTCTTTAAGTACAAAGGGCTGGTTGCACAAAATTTTTTTTTACTTAAGTATAACAGTTAAGGTTTAATTTCTCCTTAGCTGAGGGAGTTACCTTATAACCTTAAGGATGAAATTAAGGGTGTTTTGTATAACTGTTTATTTTAAGGAAACCTTGACTCAGACTTTAAGTAAAATCTTAATTTAAGATTGATGGTTGATGGTTGATGGACCAGCTGATGTGGTGGTCCACCGGGATTTTTCCGGGTAGTGCTGATGGCCAGTCTGACTATGACCATAGACTGTATATAAAAATGGACATCGACACTGGGTCTGTAAAATGAAGCCAATGCGTTAAATGCCTTAAACTTGCATTCTAACGAATGCTCATCAGGGTGCAACTCCCCTGGTTGCAAATACAAGTCTGATTGTATTGAAGTCTATGGGAAAATGACCATACTTGTTACTTGATTTATTACCTCAGTAAATGTTTTCGTTACGTGTTTATGGCCTCAATTGCTAGTTTGAAGTCTTCTTCAATACAACATGATGTTCATTTTTTCAAATTATGGTCATATTTAAAAGAAAATAGTTGATAAAGCAGAGTGGTTTTATGGGGCGTGACACAAAGGCTGACCTGCCTATTAATCTGGATGGAGGCCAGAGCGATGTGTCGGACCTTGCAAACCTTGTAAACAGGCTTTCATTAGCCGCCCGCCACTCAATGAGGGCCCGGGTTTCCTCAGTTGTCCCTTGATTAAAATAATGCAAAATGTTAGTAGAATAGAAAATTTAAACAAGCAAACAACACGGTCAAAAGTACAAAGACTGCACTCCACACAACAAAGAAGCTGATTAAAAATATAAATTGATTAACTCTAACTATACTCTCAGCCAAACCAATTTGCTCATGAAGAGATAATATAGATTTAGACACTGGGACCAAAGTGTGTTGTCTGTTGGATATACCCAAAACGAATTATATCTCACATTTAACCACTACAGAGACATCAGTGCCAGCAACGTTTTTCAAAAAGGACTTTCCGAGAGAAGGCTGTCTCTCCGCGGGATACCTTTAACGCTGAGTTTTCTCCTCTGCCAATGCTGCTGTATGGTGAGGTGCGAACACATGGATATGTAGCTGTCCCAAGTCCACACTTCACGTACCAATGCATCCTGGATAAAACTGGCGGAGCGACAACACTTTCGGATATTCGATCTGTACTCGGCTGGATGCGGACTTTGAATTGGAACAGTACTTGGGCTGAGACTGATGACGTTCACAAGTACAGAGAAGAGCGCAGTTTAAGAGTCTGCTTATGACAGATATGGATTACCATTGGTGCGGCTTTTCCCCGTTGGAGAGTGCTGAAAGAAGAGAGGGGGCTGAGGGCAGACTGCTCTTGGACAGGTTGGCATTTGTAAAATAAAGGATATGTAACCATTACATTTACTCTTCCTAAATAATGAAATATTGTCTTGGAACTGTAGAAATGTGTCTGTCTTTGTCAGTGTTTGTGTAATTACTCTCACTGCCAGAAGGTAGAGCCTAAAGTTTGGCAGTGTGAACAGTATCTGGACTCCATCAGGATGAGATGTCATGCCTCGGTGGCTCACCTGGTAGAGCACATGGGCTTAGTCCCAACCGCAGTGGACATGGGTTGGAATCTGACTTGTGGCCCTTTGCTGCATGTCATCCCCCCTCTCTCTCCCTGACTTTCCTGTCTGTCTCTCACTTCACTATCTAAATAAAAGCAAAAATGCCCCCCCGCCCATTTTAAAATCAAAGATTATTAATTGATCCCTCTCACATGATTAATTACAGTAAACCTATCATCACTGGTCCTCCACTGTGTGTGTCCCCAGTCTTTAATCCCCCTGACACGCTGCTCGTCTGTGAGTTTGCCTCCTCTGTTTTTGACTTTTCCACCGCTGCAAATACACACCCACACACACCCTGATCACTGTTAATGAAAACAAAGTGGTGAAAGACACAAGCAGTGAATTAGCTGTTTACCACACTTCAGAGGCTTACAGTTAGATTCATAACCTTGCTGGGATCCGAAATGTCTATTACACTCAGGATACAACACGACGCTGCTTTGTCGGCTTTGAAGTCTGCTGTGGTGTCATGCCAACGTTAACCTCATCACTGTAACACTGCAAGTACGACAACTCCGTGTGATCTGAATACACACAAGGTTTTCTCACATTGAAGTGCAGCAATCTCCTCAGGTCTGACTTCTTCTGTCTCATCTTTTTTTCAAACGGTGCCTCGCTGGATATTTGTCTTGGTTCTGGATGCTTTTGATCCTGCTGTCCACTGCGTTTCCCCTCCGTTTCAGCTCTGAGGATGACCTCTACGTTAGTTAGGAGTGCTGTGCTCTGTGATGAGTCTGGCTCTTTTTATATACCCAAGAGTATGTTTGGCTGCAGCAGCCTTGAGTCTTAACACACGGCTCTGCAACTCAACAAAGCAACAAACCCTTTAATCCATCACGCTCAGCATTTTCAAGCATGTTAATCTTTATGCAAAAAAACAGTAAAGATCCTGCATGTGTGTGTTTACACAAAGGGTTGTGCTTGTCTGAGCAGTATACTGGTTGAACTACTCCTGGGTTTGTTGAAAGAAGAAAATGTCTGCATAATAAAACACAAACAGCCCAAAGCAGCAGACCTTTTCCACGTCAGAGTCAACATGACATTTCTGTTCTCGCTACCGTGGAGACGAAGATAATCTTCACTTGAATGTGCAGAAAGTCTGGACTCATGCTGTCCCAGCCACAGTGATACACACACATCTTGTTGATTAAATAATGAAATGATAAATGTATCTCAACCTGCAATTACAGCATGCTTTGCAAAAGGAAGCAATAAGAAAAACAACATTAAAATAAAGAAAAGGGACTCAATCAATTACCAAGAATAAAAGTAAGTAAAACAACAAGCACATAGTCTGATCAGAAAAATGTTTTCAGAAGAAAAAGAGTGTAACTGTACGTTCAGGCCGAAAGCAGCAAGAGCGTCAAAGTGACTGGAAATCATTGATTTCCTGTGGCGGCGAGCAGCGGCGTGCCTGTTGGCGGCATGTCTTGGGCAAGAAAGTTCAGGCTACTTTATTGTAATGAGCTATGATGCAAGGACAAAGGTGTCTGACACTGTAGGTGTTCCAGGTGAGTTGGTGAATTGTTATATACAAACATACAGTATATATATATAATATATTTTGTGTAAATACGAGGGATGCTAACTAACGCCATAGCATGCAGACAAGTGCTAACTTGATGCTAATAAGCTGGTAACATTCACGCCGCTAATTTAAAGGATTTCATATGGCTGACTTATACACTACAGGTCAGTTGGCACAAAGATACTATTTGACATTTCTGCTTTTTGTTAGACTTTAACAGAGGATCCACTTTTAAATGATCTCATCCTGTTCCACATCAGAGTGCATCACAATTGAGTTCAATAAAATAAATGAATAATACAAACTAAAAGCAGAGGTGTACCTCAGTGCTCGATAACAATCTTTTTCCCCACATTTCTTCCACTTCTACTACTTCTGCTTTCCCAGGCTGTCAAAGTCCACTTCATTCACGAACTCTGAACTCACCATGCTTTGTCTCTGGTTACCTGCTATTACTAAACCCACCACCTCCGCATCACTACTATTCATATTTACACACATTATCTCTGCTTAATGAATCAATGTCAAAGTGACAGTAAAGGTGTCAACTCAAGCCATAAAGAAAACAGACAATAAATAATAAATATAGCCATACATACATACATACATATATATCATCTCGTCACCCGAAGGCAGACGGGCAGATGTACTGTGACACCACCCTCCTCCTCTGATGTTTACTCGTTATCAGTCTCAGATCTGAACACATTCGTCCTCACTGTGCTCAGTCAGGAAGCTTCCAGCTGGAACAGAGAACAAATATCATCAGTCTTGATGGACTGGAAGTCGCTATGACGTCTGCCCAGCCTGTCACCCTCACAGATTCTGATAGATCCGTCCAGATCTGAGTTTGATTTAAAAAAAAAAAAAAAAAAAAGACACTGTGCTGTGCAGCGCGTATTTCATTGGTTGTGTTCGTTCACTAAGATGCAAGAAAGACCTTTTCATTCTGTTTCATCCTGTGTTTGTATTTGGTTTATTGTGAAATGATTCATTTATGATCTTAATTCATTTTTTTCACTTACCTGTATTTTATTTTTATTTCTGAATTGGTCTTTTTTTCTTTAAAAGGTCCATATTTTCCTCTTCTACTGTGTTTTATTTGAAGTGCTGACCCATAAGAAGATATATTTGTGGTTTTAAGAACCAAAAATCATCTCAATGCAGTTTTACATCTCCTCTCTCAGGCTTCTCTCTGGATCAGAGGAGAGGAGGCTCTGAGCCTCTCTTCTGAATAAAACTGTAGCAGATTTAGGGCAGGGCTTGGGGCACGGCTGAGGGCGGTGACTGCCTTGTTGTGACATCACAAAGTTACAGAAGTCCTGACGACTGGTTTTGAGGCTCAGTGTCTGAATACAGGCTGTGTGCATTTCTCTGTCGACTGAGGATTTGCTACTTTCACAGTATTAATATAGAACCTAGACCTGCTTTATAATCACAAAAATACATGGAAATCTACCTTTTTACAATATGAAACCTTTAATAAACCATTTGCATTAAAGGTCACACACGTATTATAGCTTTTATGGAGTCCACTTTTAATCAATTCAGATTCATAATAAAAGTTCCTCCTCTACCATGAGAAGAAAGGCTTTTATCACCCCCCTGAGAATTATGACTTTCAGAGTCATATGCTCTTTCAATTACTTATCAGCATTAGTGCTCATAAATGTGTCATTAAAGCACACATGCTGGCCTAATACAGTTGTCTTTAGAGGGGTTTGTGTGGCTTAAATGTCCAGAGTCTGATGTTGATTTGCAGCAGTGTGGATGTGGTGATCTTTAGATAATATTTGAGATTTGTATGTCATCCAATCCTGTGGGACCCAGATCCATCATGATGAGCATAGAAACCTCTACTGTCATGGGACATATTCAAAAAAGGGTAGAGCTGGCCAGTGTTTCATCTGCCTAACTCAGCCCTGGAAAGGTTAACGCCGTCTCATTTGCGTGGTTCATATTTCCATGTTCTCCTTTATTCCTCAGCCAACACCCAGGACGGCTGAGACATGTGACGGGAATGAAGCTGACACGTGAATGTGGAAGTTTGTGATGTGAGAAATAAAAGTGTGGTATAGGAAGTTGGCCGCACTAGACCTGTTAATGATGAACAACAATAAAGCCTGTCATGTGTCTGTCTGTTGTCGTGCTCAGAGAGAAGCTGCCCGAGGGACTGCAGCTGATTTATCCATCACAATAAACAGAGAGATGAGTTTAGCCATAATGGGAACATGAGACGTGGCTTTTAGTGAGAAACCACTGATCAATCCCCCACAGGCTGCAGTTCCTCGACGCAACTGGTGGCCTTCATGTGGATGCTGCAGATGCTGATTTGTAGCCTTAATATTGGCACTTTGAGGGACGTGTACTCAGGTCCCTAAAGCTGCGTTCATGTCTCTGAAACAGAGCCACAGCTGCCACAAACATCTCTTTGAGTCTCTTCAGCGCTGTATGAAAACAACTCTCCTGACTGAGACGTGGGATCTGCTAAATGTCAACTAGAAAAGCACTCAGAGTCTATAGGCTACCTCTGCCAAGACTGCAGAGTAATCTAAATGTGTTATTTCTCTACTAGAAAATGAAAATTTGGAAGTTTTTAGACACACAAGTTGGGTGTCAATACTTTGGTCTTGGCTTAAAGATCTAAATGAAGATCGGATTCATACAGAAATTGATGGTCCCCAGAGGATGAATCCGCTTGAGTTCGGTTTGGTTTTCTCTTGCACCACCGTGATACTGACTTCTGTGGCCAAGAGTGAAATATCCCAACTATAGAAGATAAATTATTTGCTGAAGTCAATATTTTTCAATATTTCCAATACTTAATTTTACGTTCAAATACCTGCAAAACTAATAACATCAGCCTCAGCTGGACTTTGTGCTCATTAGCAAATGTTTGCATGATAACAGGTTAAAGGGGCTATTTCTAAGTTTTCTCTGCTACCAAAGTGGTTTCTTGCTGGGAGCAGGTGGTGGTGATTGTAGCTTGACAAGAGCTTCAGCCAACGTTGTCTATATAATACAAGAGGTTATAATATGTCCAATGAATAGCGCTACATCTTCAGGCAGACTACAGGCTACAGTGACGAGACATGCCGGGGCTAGCTGGTTAGCGTACTAACTTCAGTAGAGGAAAAGACTAGACAAGAGTTAACATTGGCATCAGTTGTTATTTGCGACGAGATATTTAATTCAAACTGAATTGTGACCTCCTGGGAAGGTGTCCCATCACCAGGTTGGGAATGATGCCACCACGAAACATGAAGCGCAGCATTAGGAACCTGTGCAGCCCTATTGTCAGCTTCCATACACATCCACATATTTGTCACATGCATTTAATGTGATGCTGCAGCTTAAACAACAAATCATCTTAATGAATGGCAGGCACCCTAATAGAAAGAATGTGAACAGCGTTAACGTGCTTTGGCGATAATGATGATTAATGTGAGGCTTCGAGTGTTCAATTACGGGACACCGTCAGAAAAGGAGGAAACGCACACGAGTCGGCTCGTTCATCTGATTATGCCAAGGCTTCTGAAACTCTATAGCAACCGTCACCATAAAGAAAGCTTGGTTCTTTAAGAGGAGCAATGTGTAAACACAAGAGATCAATGAGGCCTCTCTAAAAGGCACAAGAGTCAGGCTTTGGATGAAGCTCTAATTAGGAGCCAGCTATCTGTGTCCAACCTGATATCCTCATTAAACCCTGCTTACAAGTCAGAACAAAGAGCTGAAGGATTACTGTACTGCAGCACAGGAGAGATGAAGGCACAGACTTCACAGCAGCAAGTCTTTTTTACTGACCATTGATTTCACTTTGATTTTGTTTTCAATTAAAAAACGGAGGGTGTGTGTGGCGATTCAGGGCTCAGACAGAGCATATTATTCTATCTTTATAAGTTATTTTAGTTTATTTGGAATGTAAAATAAATTGGTTGAAATCAATGAATATTCATTCAATATTTTTGACAACGAAATAGAGTAGCTGTCACAGTAGTCATAAACTAAATGTAGTTGGTATAAACCGTGAAAAAAACTGTCTTTATAAATTAATCTAAAATAAACTGCAAAATACAGAACAACTTGTTGTGTCATCAGGACAAAAAACTGACCTTCCTTTAAAAAAATGTGAAATTTGGTGAAAACCTGAAAACAGTGAGCATCATGATGAGGTTAGTGAGGACAGCGAACGTCTTTCATTTGACTCTGTTTACCTG
Organism: Seriola lalandi dorsalis; assembly: GCF_002814215.2. Taxonomy (NCBI): domain Eukaryota; kingdom Metazoa; phylum Chordata; class Actinopteri; order Carangiformes; family Carangidae; genus Seriola; species Seriola lalandi. Next base: position 4,631,672 of record NW_019525437.1, read on the forward strand.
CTTCTCAGTTTTCTGCATTTGCCTTGACCTCTGACCTCAGTCGGGACTAACGAGAGCGGAGAGATCAGACTCTTCATTCTGAAGGACTCCTCTCAGTCAGCGGGGACGGACGTGCTGCGGCTGTTGTTGTCGGTCCTTGCGAAGATAACGCTGATCGTGTTTCTTTTTTAATGGTCCTGTTGTTGTGAGAGCAGCTCCGCTGTGGTTAGGGTTAGGGCTTTGAAGGCAGACACTGGTGATGCTGCAGAGCACTGTGATGGGGTTCAATAACACAGAATAAAAAATACAAAAGCTTTCACTGCAGCTGAGCAAAATGAGTCTTATCATATTCAAGCTGTGTTTTCTGTCCAAAATGGGATTTAACGTGACCTTTTCATTTTAAAGATACATTCCCTTCAATACAAAGGCAGGAGAAGTGGACAGTAGTGCTGCCTCGTGCATGTTCAACTGACAAGCAAAGTAAAAACTCACATCAAGAGACTCATCAGTCTCCGCCTCTTTCCATCAAGAGTTTATTTGCATTAAGAGTTTGTTTAGTGTGAGGTGGTCTTGACGTGTTCAACTAAAAAGGATGGGCCCAAAATATTAATTCAACTGTATTACACACAAAATAAAAACTAAATAATCACTCAAATAAACAAGGTGTCGTCTGGGGTTAAATTAATGAACCCCGCCACCAGGGTCAGACGCACACACTCACAGTCACCCTGTGACACTCCCCTGAACTCAAAGTTTTCTAGTCCCTATAACTACTCCCGATACCTCAGGGGTCTACACCTGTTTACCCTTTGGCAACGTCTTAATTCAGGGGCCTGAGCTTACTCAACAGCTCCCCCTAGGTGGAAAGTGGGTGCAAAACCCCCACACTGCTAAACCTTCATTGGTCCCACTGGCCTGAGGTTCAGTGGTCTCTGCTGCTTGTGGGCCTAAACAGGGGAGGCAGGGGCGTAAATTGTTGAGGTGCGGGACATGTTCTGGGCCATCTTTGCCTTCAGGTCTAACTTTATACAAGGGGCAGTCTGGATAGGGCCGGGCTACCACCACATGGGGCTGGCTTTCCCACCTATCACTCAATTTTTCCTTTGCCTGTCTCCTCTGGTCTAAAACCAGCACACGTTCTCCTGGAAGAAGTGGGGCATCCTGAGCTGTCATAGATTCTCTTGTTTTTCTCTGTTGCTTTGTTCAGGTGAGCTGCGGCCTTACTGTAAGCATAGCTTAACTGCCTATGGGGTTTACCAACCCGCTCAGTGGTTGTAGCGGTAGCTTCTGGGCCAACTACTCCAGTCAACATGTCTATGGGGGTCCTAAGGTTGTGGCCAAACATCAGGAAGGCAGGTTCGTTGTAGATGGTATTGTTGTAGGACTGTACTACTCAACTTGGACTTGAATTTTGGGCCTTGGTCCAAATGTAGGATTTCTGGACAACCAAAAGGCTGTATGACATGGGTCCACAATGTGCGTGCTGTAACTGCAGCAGTTTGGTCTGGGGTAGGGACAGCCCATGCAAACTTGTTAAACAGATCAGTTATCATGAAAATGTTTTGGTATCTATCTGTGGGGCGGCTGAGTGTAGTAGTTTTTTGTAGTTTTTTTCTTCATGTTTGGCCAGCCATTTTCTTTGTTTTTGCTGTAAATATCTGCATGGGACTCCACTGCTAAAAATAAATTTCACTTGGACTGCTGAACTTCTCTTTCATGTGTCTGGCTGCTCGGCCAATCTTCACAATTATCATTTAAATCATCGTCATAAAATATCCAGAGGAGAGTCTGAAGGTTATCACGTCCTGTGTGTCAATGAAACGTCTGTCACAGGCGTCGCCAGCAGCAGCAGCGATTTCCTCCAGACGTCGAACCTTCACCGCATCAACACAAGACAACAGGGACGTGTGGACATGCAGACGATGCACATGTGTAGCGCACACACATGTAGGTATGTTGTGCATAATGAGCAGGGGGCTTTTACTGTGAAAGGAACCGAGTTCCTACACTGTCTCTTCACTTTGTGGTTGGTTTCTTCAGGACATCCATGCTGAAGCACTCAAGGCTCAATCACGTGTCAGTGTATTGTTTTTGTCTGAAGGCTGTGATTCAGTATTGACTCTCCCTGAGCTCATCATCTGGCCACAGCTGGTTACACACTGACATTAGTGGCCTCTTGTCTCTGCGAAGCAGCAGGATGCAAAACACGAGACCTCTGACTTGAAATGAAAACAGCCCTTCCACCTTATTCGTGGTAAAAGAAAACAAGTAAGAGTACACAATTTAGTTTGTTGCAGTCATGATCCCCAGAGGTTGAATCCTACTGACATTGGTTAGAGTCACCACCAGGTTGCAACCAGTCCTCCTTCCTGAACAACCATGAGGTGGTTTTCAAACCTGTGATACGACCCATAGGAGTGTCTCCTGCAATAGTGCCACCACGGCGGCAGGCATACTGGATCTCAGTTGTCATGGTTACAATAATAAACATGCATACTTGTACTGACTGTGGTGTACCTGCCTTTGTCGCCATGGTTACTATAATAAAAGTCATGTCTCGGTTAGGTTTAGGAATAGATTTCTTCCTAAACATTACATGGTCTTTGTTGTCATGGTTATAAAACAGCTAGTCTCACATGGGAATCGAAACACCACTCTCCTGTGTCATATTTCTGTGTTTTGTTGACCCATCAATCCACCCCAACCTATTGCTAATGTGGACTTTGTCTCCTGTCATAATTGCTACAACCACCAGAAGTCGCCTAGCAACAAAATGTAACCATGGGTCACAATAACCTGCTGCACAAACGACCTATGGCTTTGTTTTTTACAGGACAGTCTCCCAGATTGACATTTTTGGCTCTAACTGTTCAAGATGAAATTTGGTAGAGAGGTTCCTGTTCCACACTGATGAATTTTGTGATGATATAACGTAAACTCAAACAAGTGGTCTCTCTGCTTGCACCATGCTCACACAAAAAACGATTTAATGCTACACAGATTTCTCAGCATACTCACAAAATGCTAAAGGAGACTAAACAACGTCTTCAGTCGTTTCAGTTGGTTGTTAAAGTGGGAAGGAGGGAAGTCAGGTGACATTAGCTGGGTTTCCGTTGCAGTTTTGTGCAAAATTGAAGCAGTTTTTTAAGAAAAGTTGACAAGACACAATTGTGAATGGTCTGTGATGTTATGTGAGTAAAGCTTTATTTTCTCCTCTCGCAATATTCCAATAAAATGTGATTACAGACTTCCAGGCTGCTTCTCGGTTGGAACTGGCACCCTGGGTTCTGATACGGCAGTTACCGCGATGAAAAACCACCTCATGCGAGCGTATATGTTTTTTGCGACATATGAGTTTTTTCCAGATTCACGTTTCCATTACGCATTTGTAGGTTTGCAATTTCAAATTGCGCATTAAGCAGGTTAATGGAAACACACCTGTTGTTATAGAATGACAATGTCCACATAGGGAGGAGGTCAAGGTCAAGGTGGGTGGCTGGGTCAACAGGAGACTGGTGTTTACTTCCCGTTCCTAACTGACAATCAGCATTGTTTTCTTTTAACCACAAACTTAACCGTGTGTTTGTTATTGTAACCATGACGATAGAGGTTGTCCCAAACTTATCAGTCATCAGTCACAACAAGTCATTTTTGTGCATAAACCTATTCAAATCATCCTATTGTCACGTCATTAACCTGATATTTTTCAAGCTTTGGAAGACACAAACAAATGACGCTGTGTGGACAAACTATGTATTTTGTCGTTTAATTTGGTTTCTAAGTTGATGTCTTTTTTCATATGACCACTAGGGGGCATCAGATTGAAAAGTTTAAAATCCTACAGGCTCTACAGTCCATCCAGGATCTCTGAAGGAACTCCTCCATCTCCTCCTTTTCTTATCTTTTCAGCACAAATATCGCTGCATGTGAACAGTTCAAGCTGCTGCTCGGCCACCATGGTTGTTCAGATACAAGAACAGGTGCAGATAGTAAGGTTATATGCTCGGTCCTGAATGTCAAAGACTAAAAAAATGTGAAACCTGGTGGAAAACAAGCTTTATTTGTAGAATATAAGAAAATGCACAAACCAGTAATTTGGCAGAATAAGAAAGTGCTGCGGAAGTAATTTTTATGTTTTTGATGATGACACATAACAACCTAAGCGCTTTGTCTTGTTTTTCCTCGGATGAGAGCAGTGATGACGTCCTGAGGAGGTAATGAGAAAATACGTGACACATCTGGACCGGTCTGATCCATCAGCTTCTGTCCAAGGGTTCAGAGCCTTACTCTGGGGACATGCAGCTGCAAACAGCAGGTGTCCAGCAGTGACAACACACACACACACACACACACACACACACACACACGCACACACACACACGCATAAATACACTGCAAAGAGGAATGCTGTTTGGAGGCCAGCACCGACCCAGGAAGGAACAGATCGGGACAAACAGAGAAGAGGTCGGCTGTAGGTCTAACAAAGCAGCAGGGGTCCAGGTCAGAGGTCGTCCAATTCATTGTGATAGCTTAGTCTTATTTTTGTAGTTCTGACCATCATTTCTACCAGTTACATGAACATTATGCTCATTAAATTAACTGCTGAAATCTGGGGACACAACGACATCATGAAGTCAAACATGGCATCTGAACACACACAGCCCAGAACGACTTCAGATCACCATACAAACCTCATATTTAACCAGATTAAACCAGTTTGGAGGTGAGACTGTAAGTGATCACACTCAAAACATCATTATAATCACTAATCATATAAAAACTAGTGTTAAATCACAAGTTTATTACCCTGCCTCATCTGAAATCACCTGTCATCCTATTATCCACACCCAGGAAGTTATGTAACCTTCTGTCTGCAAAACCCTTTCCCTCCAAACCACTAAGAATAAAGAGAACTACTATGAGTTGAAGAATGGACTTTTCAAACCTTCTGTTTTTTGGTCTAGTCTATTTTATTTGGTTGATATTATAGCAGTTATTTGGTTAGCATGTTACTGTTGGATGGCTATGACTATTTGTATTATGTTTGATTAGATTCCTATGTTTTATACCCTGAAAGTGAAGGAGATAATGGGTGATTTACTTGAGTTTATTATTGTTAGTAATGACATTTTATGTTGATATGTAATTGTACTTATTTTGTCCTTATGTATTTTAATATCTCATGTACAGAAAAAAATCATCCATCCATCCATCCATCCATCCATCCATCCATCCATCCATCCATCCATCCATCCATCCATCCACCTAAGCATCTTGAGCTGTGAAAAAAATTGTTGGAGCAGCTTCTGGATCATAAGTTTAAACTTGTGTTAAAGTGCAACAGTTAATGACTTCTCTGGCTCTTTTAAATGTGAAGACATTAGATTCCATTTAAACACTATTTAAGCTTCATCAGGTTGGACTCATGGACATGATCTGAGTCCTTCAATATGATATGATATAACTACCTAGTTTTTACTATGAAAAATTATGACTAATTTAATTATTTGCCATTTTATAAACTGCTACCTTATTCAACAACATTTATGATAAATAAACATTATCTGTGCTTCAGAGTGAGTGAGTTACATATTTTATGACATCATCTCCTTCAGATGATTTTGGTGTTATTGACATTGCATCCTGAGAAGTGTTCTGTTGTGTAGAGCTTGAATAAATCACCTTGTACATACAAGCAAATATCCGGTGGTTTGTCATAATAGAAAAATAATGTGTTGTGATTTAACTGGGACATCAGATGTGAAAGGAACAGAGAGGAGAACAGTTTGTTCCTAAGTCAAAGTCAAACAGATTCAGATGGGATGAGTCAATCTACTTAATACATCATTATACACATTTGCTACGATAACTGTGAGGACATTATATTGATTTACAGTCATTCCTTTCTGCTAAAGGGGCCAGGATACTCCATCAAAGTCTTGTTCGGATGGTTGGATAACCTCTAAAACTCCCTCGCCCCTCACCTTCCTGACGTCAGTGTAGAAGGCTGTGACTGAACATTTCTGTAACTTTTCCGGCATTCACGGTTTTGAAGCTCAGAGTGAGCTGCTTCACTGTTGCCATCTTGGCAGCACCTGATACCGCACCTAACTCAAATAAATAGAGGAAATTAGCTATAGGGACCAAAATAGTTTTATGTTTACTTTGTCCTGACATACAATCATATGAGCACTCCTCACAAACCAGGAAGTCACAGCAATATTCCTTCTCTGTGCTGACGGACTGGTAACACAGTGACTCCTTGTGGGAATTGCAGCAGCTGCCATTGGGCGTGGCTGGTTTTGTTCATAATGCGAAGTGGCTACAAAGGTGGAGGCTCTGCTCCATGGTTATATTGTGAGAAGAAGGCTCTGTGCATGTCTGTGCTTTGTCATGCAAACATACATGGGAAATGTAGTTCACAGCTTTAGCACCAGTGGTCTGAATTTGGTATTTGGCCTTCCTTCACCCTCACAGGGAGTGTGTATATTTTCTCAAGCAGGTTTATATATAAAAGGATGCAGCATAGTTAATATGACAGTGTGGTGGGGAACTCTGGGAAACAATTCCCCCCTCGCTGCTCTTTGATTGATAGGAAACAAGGAGCTGATGAGGGGCTACATCAGAGTCAGGCGATGTTTCATACAGCTGTTAGCTTCATGGCTTCCTCTTGCTCCTGCCGTGTGTCATAGATGCAGGTCTCTAAGTTCCTGCTGCAGAGGTATGTGTCCTGTCACTTTGTTTGCTTTGGGAAGATGCTGCGCTCTGATGAGTTTGTGAACTATGGCCACTGTTTCAGCTTCTTCGCCAGGGATGTTCCAGTGAGGCCTCCTGGTTGTAACCCATTAGGTCCTGGACAACTGTTAGAATAAGAGTTTTATTTACACAAATGCTACAAAACAAGAGCAGTTTAATTGGGCCTATAAAAGATGGTCAATAAAACATAACTATACATAAGATATCAAATAAATTGGGTGTTAATTGAACAAACCCAAAACATCCACATTACTATGTTTTTGTTTCCTCGTTTGCAGTATTTTTTTGCAACTACTGCAGAGTAGACAATCTGCTTCCTGTTTACACTGGCTCATGCATGCCTAGTGTATGGATTGCTCAGGTATGTATGCATTTTCAAGTGTGTTAGTCTGGACGTATGAGACATGAGGGAACATAAATAGTGACTTGGACAAACCAAATGACACTCAAAGGGGTAAACCACCAACTATAACTTAATACTATAACTAAATACTAAGAAAGCTAACTTAATCACACACACATACACACACGCACGCACGCACACACCCCACCCACCTGGTCACAGGTGCTGCTGTCTGCAGGAAACTTCAGAGTTGGTGGTCTGTTGGAAGAAGCCAAAGGCACCGTCTGTCATCGATTGACCTCTGCAAGGTGTCTCCAGCACACATACACACACACACACACACACACACACACACAAACACAGCGACACACACAGTAGTGCTCTGTGGGCTGCTGTCAGCCTGCACTGTTTATGTTTACTCTCACTGTTTATATGAAGTGCGCTGAGTAATGAAACTGAACTGCAAGGGCACCATACAACAGTAGCATCAGGCAACAAAGGGTGGTGGTGGTGGTGTGTGTATGTGTGTGTGTGTGTGTGTGTGTATGTGTGTATGTGTGTGTGTGTGTGTGTGTGTGTGTGTGTGTGTGTGTGTGTGTTAATCAATCTTGTTTTTTATTGCTAATGAATTCAGCTTTGAAAATATTTCTTTGTGGCTGTGAAAACATGGTTCATTAAGTGCGAGCATTCATTGGAACCAAAAAACCTCAAGTTCGATTAACCAGATCGAAACCGTCACATAAAGTAAACCTATTTAACAATGTGACCACTTTAAAGTCACCCGCTCCGCTCCCTGGGATTCCAGCACATAAAGGTTTATTCCGTCCTCTCTCGTGTGTCAGCGTGCAGCTGTGCGCCGCTGCCGCGTCTGTGCGCGCCGCTCCGTCTTTGCCTTTTCAGGGGAGGAGCGCACCATGTTTGGCTCAGTCGAGTCCGGGCTCTGCTCCGCTAATGCGGACCTTCTCCTCCTGCACACCGGACACCGGAGAGACACCCGCCAACACGTCCATACCGGCAAACTGCCTACAAGCGACTCAGTTCATGGATCGGTGCCAGTTGTGGAAATTGAACAAGGACATAAATTTATATTACTAAAAGATTGATATTATCCTCCGAGATATTTCTTCTTTTGTTTTTTGTTTTTTTGTGTGTGCGGACTTTCCAAAGTGAGCGAAGCGTGAAGATGTTGCTGCAGAGTGTATTCATCTCTGGAGGATCGTGGATGAGACGCACGACTACACTGCTTCACCTGGGTCTGTTCCTGCAGCTGGCGCTTTGGGAAACGGTGAGTGGACACATCCAAGTTCTCCTCCTGGATCTGATGAGGTTTCTGACAACAGTCAGTTTTCGTGTGGGCTGTTCAGGACTGCTATTATTTTTGGAAAAATAAAACTCTGCATTTGCATGAGTCAGTTTGGATCAAGGTGTGGAGGATCATTACATCATAGTTTCTCCTGGTTTTGACAATGAGATAGTCAGATGAGTTTAAAGGCATATAGGATTAATTCAAATAATTGAAATTACTCAGCACTAATAATAAAGTTAAAATAGTAATTACTACTTTTAATATTGAATATTTACCAGATGTCAGTTGTTTGCTCATTTGTGTATTTATTTATCCACACATCACTTTCTTCTTTATTATATTTGGGCATTTCTGCACAAGTAACTGTCCACACATCCACATGTTTTGTCTATACATATCTTTGAGGGGTCACTCTGGCATAAAAGGGGTTAAAAGGTTTAGATGGTTTTTATTTTATGCAAGTTTTACACAGTTTGTTGATTTATATTTTACTGTGTTGGTCTACTGTTGTACAACTGGTGATACTTCATAAGCAAGTGCTAATGAATTATCTGATGTCACAGCTGATTTCACAGTGAAAGGATTAAAGATGGAGGAGATGTTTGTGCGCTCACAAACACAAACACAAACACATTGTAAATGAGCAGCTGGTTTCTGCAGTTATCAACCTGCTGCTCTGATGTTTTGTTTTGCTTTTATCTGATGAGTCTGGATTGAATTATGATCATAATTAAGATTTGATTGATTAAGATTGACGCCGTTTTTATGTTCCTGACTTTTCTCACTCAACTTGACTTTTGCTTTCTTACTGAGAAAAATCATAATTTTATTTTATAAATGAAACATAAGAAACCTTCAACTATCAACTAGTGATGAAAACACACACATAGGCTACCTCAAATAAATATTAAATAAATAAAAACAGATCCAGTGGTTTCTCCTGTGACTCCATTAATACTGGACACTCACTTGACTCTGCTGCCTTTGGCTCCAGACGGACAGCAGCAAAGAGAAAGCATTAATATATATATATATATTTTCTGTATATGAACAAATGCTTGTTTGAAATTCAAATAATGTGAAGAATATTCATTTCTTATTCCATTTTATCCTTACTTGAATCTGGATTTGATGCCACCAGCTGCGCGCTCACCTCAGGATGGAGGATCTGGGATCTGTAACGTGTCCTTCCTGATCCTGAAGGCTGTTAATGATCCTTTGTCGTCCTTTCCTTTATTAGCTCCTTCCTCCAGTGACTCTGCTGTACTTTGTGATTGGTATCAGGACTTGCTGAAGTGCTCATTTTACCCTCTCTTTTGGTAATAGAAAGATGGATGTGTGATCTCACTTCCTGACCTGCTGGGTCTCTGTAATTGCATCAGAGTGATGCAGGAGTGATTTAGTGTGTGGGTTTGATACTATGAGTGGTACATTTCATGTTACACATTGTCTTTTGATCCATTGTTAATATAAGGATATTGAGTAGTGCAGCTTTAATGGTTCCCTCCGGACCTCTAGTCGTGCTAAACAGCATTTTGCTGTTCTTGGTGGAAGTGGAGCTACTTTTACTGCCTTATATATAGTTTAATCTGTAACAATGCATCATTTATAAGCTCATCATATGTAAAATCTTAATTTGCAGTGTAATTGGAGCTGTAGTGGAGCAGTATAAGTGGTAAAAATGAGAAATACTCAAGTCCAAGTACCTCAAATATCAAGTTACGTGCAGTACTTGAGTAAATCTATGTCATTACACTTGTAGAAACTTAATAAAAGCTGATGGAGTTTGCAAAAAGGCTTTTCCTCTGATCTCCAGCAGAAGATGCTCCCAGTTGCTTTTGATGCGTGACGTCAAAAACGACCCACTAGCCCTCTGTCTGCAGCCCGAGGCAAGACCTGCTCAAAAACAAGCCGTAAAACCTTAAAATCAATTTTAAAGGCCACAGGTAACCAGAGCAGAGAGGCCAAGATGGTGGAAATGTGCTCCAGCTCTTCTGGATCCTGTGAGTGCCCTGCTCTGGTGGAGGCCATGTTTTGTTCCATTGATTTTTTTGGGGCGAATGAGTGTCAGTAATCCAGTTGATGGAAACAAAAGGAGGAAAAGTTCCAGTGTCCGGAAATGGAAGGCGTCATCTGGTGTTAGGGGGATGCTCTCAAGCTTTGACTTTATGTTGCTTTAGCAGCAGTTTTAGCCACCAAAGGAAACAAAAGTATAAGTATGTATTTGGACTGTATATGTAACAAGAAATTTCAGTGCAGAAATGCCAAAGTTTTTTTGTTTGAGTTAATCTAAGTTTATTTTTCAACTGGAAAATGTCACCAAGTTCTTATTTTCATGGTTACAAATTAAAGGATCCCTAGGTTGTTCCTGCCATTGTAATAAGATTTTTTTAACCCAATTACACCATTGATACGTATCAGCTTCAGAAATCCAGCTGTGGTCTGGCGTTAGTTTTTCACAAAGCCTCAGCTAAGCCAAACTTATTTGGATGAGAAAACCAAGGCAAACAGTAAAATAATGACTCATTTTAATTTGCCTCACATGCAGACTATCAGTAGACATTACAATATACAGATGTCTCTTAAACACCTCACGTGCAGACTATAGGTACACACCACAATTAACAGATGGTCTTTGAACGTGTCACGTGCAGGCAATGGGTAGACTCATCAGGGGCTCCACTTATGGGGGGTTTGGGTTTTGGTGTGTAGTGTCTTTATAGAAGGTTTAAGGTGGTTTATAATTGTCATTGCAAAATGTGCCAATATAAGGGGCACTGCCCCCCCCCCCCCCCATGGCCACCCCAAGCATTGATTTTCCTTTGATTATTAGCAACATTTCAGGAGCGCCCAGTAACAGTCTGATCCCCAAATAAAGTGCTTTACAACATGTTTCATCATCTGACTGCTCGTGTTTTCTTAACACACTGGACTCTGTTGTAGTGACGGTGCCGCGATCCCAGATCTCAACAATTACTTTGTTCAGTATAATGTTTCATAACCGATAGAAACTAAATTGTTATAAACCATATGTGAGATTTTGAGCGGGGGTCCAGAATCACTTTTCAGATTTGAATAACTTAGTTGAGTTCAAGTCAAAGATTCGTAGTCTCTTACCCTGTAGTTTGTTCCCTTTTATTCCTAAACTAAGCGGACATAACACTGCTCACAGGTACGTACAGAGGTATGTGAACACATCACGATGCATCCAGCCTGACCGGTTCAGTTCAGTACAACAGTAGCCTATACAAGCTCTGCACATAAGGTCAATAACTCAGCGGCCTATTATTTTCAACAGAGTTATCAGATTATGATCGTCTCTGTGGCATTCGCAGTCTTTTAATACGCTTTTAATGAGGATGTAACACACTGTGAATCACAGCTGAGCTGACACCAGCGCTCTCAGTCACCAGTAACTGGAGCTCCCCAGCTAAAAGCTACTGACTCATTCAGTGATGATAGTTATTCAGTGTAACGAGTCCACTTTGAAAATTTGTTTATAGAGATTAGTTTGTACACGTTCTGAACACACACACTGTCCCAGACAAAAGTTGGCAATCCTGAGAGAAACATAGCAAAAAAAATAATTTGTGCTCAATCAAAAGCAGCGGCCTGAGCTCACACTGTCACACAAGGGAAGAGAGCGAATCTGGCTCCATTCAAACTCTGACTATATCAAAAATTTAGGCCCAAAACCTCCAGTGTGAGCGGCAGTGACCCACACTAACAAACTAACATAATGCTGCTGCTAAAAAAAACATATCAACCCCAAACTCCTCTCCCTGGACACAACCAGCTTCACACTGTCCACCTCCTCCTCTTCCTCCCCTTCCTCTGAGGCTTTTCAAAATAAAACACAGAGGAGCCAGTTCTACTCCGATTCTTATTTGTTGCTGTGCTGCATTTTTAAGACACGAGAGCTGCACAGCTGGATGACGTGAGAGGACCACATGTCTCTGCGTATTCATTGAAATAAATTCTTCCACATTTTAGTGCTTCAATTCACCATATGACATGACGTAGAAATGATATCACACTGTCTGACACAAATACCAAAACTTTATCAGACCCATCTCACACAATGTGGACTTGTAGGGTTGTGGTTTACAGAGTCTGTAGTCAGAGAGATTTCAAGATTTCTATCCATGTTGTGCCAAGTGCAAACGTGTCCCCTGTGCGCTGTCAGGCCAAAGACTGTTAAATCAGTCAAATCACATGTATTGTATTAGCATTTATTGTTATTGTGCAGAAAATTACTGCAGACCCCGAGGAGCTAACAGAGGAGTGGTCTGATACACCTGTGTATCATCAGTGGCAAAATGATAAGAAATTCAACCTGGAGGTACAATGTGGATTGAAATTATTACAGGGCCAACACACACACAAACACACACACACACACACACACACACACGCACACGCACACACAAACTGTAATGACATCAGAGAACAGGTGATTACCTTTCCTTTTGTATCACTATGAAATCTTAAATTTAAATGATGGCAGCTGGGTAAACGTTGGCCGCAGGCGAGCGGCGCCCTGCGATAATGACCCGGTTAAGACAGTGATTGAATTTAAATGGCACCGCTGCCACGTAAACTGTTGCCATTTAGGATCCAGACTTCCAATAATTAAAGTGCACGCTCAAATGGCACTCCAGCTCTTCAACCGTCACACACACATTTACACAATCTGATCTCATTATTCTGCATCTATGAATTTATAACCCTGTCTCCTAAAACTGACGTTTCTATACAACTAAACCGCAACAGCAAATATGTAACTGGTTTTATATTAACATAATTAAGATTTGTTAATTTATGTATGTGGTTAAAGGTAGATGTCCATGTGTTGTTTGATTATAAAGCAGGTCTAGGTTCTATATTAACACTGTGAAAGTATCAAAGCTTCAGTCCACAGAGAAATGCACACAGCCTGTATTCAGAAACTGAGCCTTAAAACCAGCCGTCAGGACTTATATAACTTTGTGATGTCACATACAATAGTCACCGCTCTCAGCCATGCCCTAAGCCCCGCCCACCTGGACCCACCATCCAACCTTGCAGGATTTGGTTTACCTGAAATCTGCTATATTTTTATTGGATCACACAGAAAAAAGTCAGCCAATCAGAAGAGAGACTCAGAGCCTCCTCTTCTCTGATTGGCTCACCGACCTGTTGTTACTAGAGCTCCAGAGAGAAGCCTGGGAGAGGAGATGTAAAACTACATTGAGATGGTTTTAGGTTCTTAAAACCACAAATATATCTTCTCATGGATCAAACACAGGAGAAGAGGAAAATATGGGACCTTTAAACTCAACCACTGTCTTCCTCTATCCTTAACAGAACTGCTTTTGTTGCCTAAACCAGAGATGGGACTTCATGCACCTGCCATCCTCCTCCTTGCAACACCCTGCTGTTAAAAAATGTAGCTTCATTCAACAAAAAAAATCACTGCTTCTGAACATAATCCGTTGCTGTTGCAGTTTAGGAAAACATTTGCCAGGCTATGCACCTCATCATGAGCTACACCAGATTCTCTGCACATCACTAAACTGTAAAATTGTTATGTGGCTTCCAGAGACCACGCGTTGTCCTGCTTGTCCTTGCTTGTATAAAGGAGATTTGTTCCATGGTGCAGGTATGACTGTGCTTGTCTTGTCACGGTGAGGCTGTGTCGCCAGATCAAGCTGCCAGACTGAGCTGTTTCAGCTACACAGGCTCATTTGTTGCTGCTGTAGGTATAAACTATTAATGATAAAGGAGTTTATGGGCCACACTGTTTAAATACACTGTGGAAACATTTATCCCTCCCACAGTAAATCCTCCTCATATCAGGTTATGTGTTTAGATTACACTGTGGATTTATCAGATAGTCCTTAAAATAGAAAATGAGAGTATTTCATTTAGAACTGTTGGGTGTCTCTGTCATCTTTCATGTTGCTCTTACAGCCCCATCCAAATATATTAGTCTGTGTTTTGTCATGAGGTGATGGGGTTATTTATCAGAAGGCCTCCACTTACTGTATAAGGCAGTCGATCCTGACCTAAGAGTTGGAACCTCCAAAATGAGGGTTTCAAGATCATTACCAGTTTTGGAAACAAAGTTCTGCAACACAAACAACAAAGAATTTAGCTTGTTTACTTTTAGTTTTTATTGTTTAGTTTAATCCTGTCATTTTACCTGCATCTTTGTCAGGGGAAAGTCTCACAGAAGCAGCTTGTGAGTGATGCTTACACTGCAGATGATAAATGGTTAAATGGCTCTTGAATGCTCTAACACAGTTTGCAAGTGTGGCATTTGTTTTCAAGAGTGAAAAGTGTTTGGATTTGTGAGAGGATATTATCTCATGTTGGAAATTACAACTTGCATGTAGCAAATTTAGTGAAACAGTCCCCTGGGATATCTTAACATGGATGAGGAAAAATGCATGTTAATGCAAAGTGTAAATGCTCTCAGATATCTCAAGGTGGTTTAATTCAAATTGTGATCACATATCAGCCCGTAAGAAAAAACCTACCCAAAGACCACCTACCTAAAAACCCACATACTACCCCATACTCAGCGCCAGTATCTGATCACTGATAGATCTGATCACATGTGAGCAAAATGGAGACACTGAACAGGTTTATCAATACCAGGTATCAGTGCAAAGGCCAGTGATCAGATCATTATCCAGACACAGGCCAGTATCCATATCACATGTTAATATCAGATGTAAATGGGAAGACGGGAGGTTTTGTGTAAAGGGGTCACAAGACTGGAAACCACTGATACACTGTGCGGTGGATTTGAATGAAACCTTTGAGCAGGTGAACAGATGCATCTTAAAATTACGTTTTACACACACAACAGAATGGTTTTACCAAATACATTTAGTGCGTAGGGAGTCGTAGGGAGGTGGTGAAGGTGTCACGGCTCAGAGTTCACAGGACTCAAATGCACGACTCTGAGACACACACGATTGAAATGTTAGAATCGGTCACCTTCATTCTAGCGCAGACAAGAGCAGGAGAGAGCTCAGTGAGGAGTGAAGTCAGCAGGTGGTAAAATCAGGCAAAATGTCCAAATACATGCAGGAGGCCAAACACTGGCAGGCAAACAGGCAGGGACAAAAACAATTCTGGAAAGACACAACTGGGACGGGACGATAGACAATCTGGGAAACAGACCAGTGTGTATATAGTAGGGAGCAAATGAAGACATGTGGGAGGTGAGGAGGAGGAGGAGGACGTGGGGGAATCAGGTGACTAGAAAGTTGGAGAAAATGGCAAAGACAAGCACAGAATGAATGATTGAATAACGGAACTGTGACACTGTGGGTGTTTAAAGTGCAGGACTTTGACACTTTGGCTTTGTGTGCTGCCTCCTCATTGTGGTTAGTTTTAGGCTTCTGAAACACTTGTAGTTTGGGTTAAATGTTGAAGCGGTAAAAACACATCTGACTTTTTGCACATTTGCCTATTTACCTGGAGCTTTGAGTTGCTTAAACAACCACAAAAATCTTGATCATTCTTTTTTAAATGTATTTTTTTTGACATTTCATGCCTTTCATTCGGTTTACAACAGAGAGATAACAGGGAAATGTTCAGTTAGATCATTAGATTGATAAAAAAAAAAAAATATATATATATTTCAGTTCGGATTACAGTTCAAAACATGTTTACCAGTTGTACATCAGCGTATGTTTGGACTGTATGGTAAAATGTCCTGCAACAGGCCAGGAGGTGTTTCTGTCCAATAGCGGAGAGCGTGTTAATCCTGGATGTTGCAGCGCTGCGAGAGCACGGGGTCAAAGTGTCACGTTCACCTGCAGCGTCTCCATCTGTCCAACAGGTGGGCGTTCTGCCTGTGATAGCTCTCACATTTCAAACCAAATACATCCACCAGAGAAATCAATTAGACACCTTCAAGGTAATTACAGGGATTTCTTTTTTTCACCTGACAGCATAGTAAATCAATTGTGCGACATCACTGCACAAATTAAATTTAGCTACAAGGTGGAAGTCCTTCTAAAATCTATATTTTTTCTTCATATTTGAATTCATTCATTTTATAAGTTGATTATAGGCCTGTGTGGGTCCCACTGTTCTTCATGTTCTACAGAGGGCGTGAAAGGCAGAGGAGCCCTGTCAGTAGATGTCAGGGAGAACTCCCACGTTTCAGCTGACAGCGGCGCTCATTACCGTAGAGAGGTTCATCGCTGGAGGGGAACCGCCAACATCCTCAGGGTCTTCACATGGCTTTTGTTTTTCGTTTTTTCTTATGTTGCTAAAACAATCAACACTCAATTCCCCTAATGACAAAAACAGAATTTTATTAGCAAATTTATTAAAAAGGAAAAACTGAAATATCACATTCACATGAGTACGTCGTTATTTTTCTTTCATTTGATTTATGTTACAGTATTACCAATACTTCCCGTTTCTTGGAGAGAGATATCAGATATTGTTTTGGCTCTGACATTATGTCACGTATGAAATAAAGGACAGCCAGAACCCAATTGCAGATTCAAAAAAGGAACAGAGTTTATTTACAAAAACTGAAAATCACCAAGAGGGAAAAAACTAACCGAGGACCACTCAAGCGGCTGCTGAGGGAAAAACAACAAAAGAACAATAACACAAAAAAACACAAAGGGCAAAAAACTCAGGAATAAACTAAAGTTGTCCAGGAGGAAAAAATACTCACTAGCACACTAGAAATAACGCTGGAAATACTTGAGCGGGAGGCGAGGCAGGTTCTCGTGAATCGTTGTGAGGAACAGCAGGCATACGAGTGTGGCACAGGGGAATGTTTGGGAGAGGCTTAAATAACCAGGCTGATTTCAAGGAATCAGGAACAGGTGAGGGCAATGAGGCTGCTGCCGAGAACCGGCCCCGCCCCTCCGTGCTGACCTGAGTGAGAGAGGAGACAGAGGTTAAATGGAGGCTCAATAACACAAAAATAAATCAAAAACCAAACCATAACACATTATTTCTGTCAGGCATAATAATCCAGCGATGGCTGCTGACTTCTGTGTTAAAGCTCCATATTTAACATGTTTCCTGTGTTTTATTTGAAGTGTTGATCCATAAGACGATATATTTGTGGTTTTAAGAACCAAAAACCATCTCAATGTAGTTTTACATCTCCTCTCTCAGGCTTCTCTCTGGAGCTCTGGTAACAACAGGTCGGTGAGCCAATCAGAAGAGAGGAGTCTCTGAGCCTCTCTTCTGATTGGCTCACTGTTTCTGAGTGATCCAATAAAAAATAATGTAAAACATTTCAGGTAAACTCTCAGAGAAACCAAATCCTGCGAGTCCAGGTGGGCGGGGCTTGGGGCATGGTTTGGACAGTGACTGCTTTGTTGTGACATCACAAAGTTCCAGAAGTCCTGACGGCTGGTTTTGAGGCTCAGTTTCTGAATACAGGCTGTGTGCATTTCTCTGTGGATTAAGCGCTTTGATACTTTCTTAGTATTAATATTAAACTAAACCTGCTTTATAATCAAACAACACATGGACATCTACCTTTATACTATATGAGCTCTTAAACATTGGTGTCGACACTTCCAGTGTAGTTGTGCTTAATGTGCCTGCAGAGTCATCACTGCTGCGTTGCTGAACTGTGTTGCTGATCTCTTTCTCTCTGTTCTTCAGACGGAGGCCATCCACCCAGACTGCGCCCTGGTGGCTCAGCACATGAAAGCTCAGGAAGAATGCAACCAGATCCTCAAACAGGAGGAGAACAACCACTCCACCAGGGCAGGTCAGTCTGTGTTTAAATGGTGCTGTGGTAACAAAGATTTGTGCACATACCTTGTGGGGACTTGACCCCCATTTGGGGACAAACGTTAAGTCCCCAAAATGTTAACCACTTGGTTTTAGAGTTAAGATAGAATCAAGATATGATAAAGTATAAATAAGGTGGAATTAGGCTTTGGTTTTGTGAGGGTGGTTGGGTTTCATCATGTATGTGTTACAGTGAGGGGGTTAGGGTGTGTCTGAAATCACTCACTACTCCATATATAGTCCACTATATAGTGAGTTCACCATTTTGTAGTGCTGTACGAATGTATAGTGACAAATATTATACCCTAACTAGCAGACTCATAGTATCCCACAATGCATCACGAAAAGTAGTGTACAACTGATGGTCACTAACTAAGCATTATATACCATCATGCATTGCACTCACTGATAGACAGAAGAACGGTGCAGAGAAAATGACCTGAGTAGTGTCCAAAAGTGTTTTTTCAATATACAGATGAGCTCACTGTTCAGGCCTCTGCAGAGAACTCCCTGGATAGAGAGGAGGGAGGACTGAATGAGTGAGTGATTTTGGACACAACCAGTGTCCTTACAAGAGTCAAAACCAAGAATGTGTGATGTATTTATCTTTTTGTTTCTTATTTTGGATCTACTTTGACTTGACTGAATGAGATGACTAATTCAAAATGTACAGTCAGTATATTTTAGTAGATTTATGTAGATTCTTTATAAGTTGAGACCTGTTTCCCAAAGACAAACCAGTCAGAGGATATAAGAGGGAGAGAGGAAGATAACAAAGATAATAAAACTGTAAATATGTGGATAAAACCAAAGGTGGAAAGGAACAGAATCAATGAGGGTGTCTTTACTTTTTACTAAAATATTTTTTATCTTATTCCATTATTTTTGTCATTTTCTGTTGTTGAAATAGTATATCACTAAATTCATTTTCACAATGAAGTATAATCAATACAAACAATCACTGAAGATCTTTGTACTGAAACTTTTCATCTGGTCTGCTAAAATTATGTTTTATGAAAAGAAAAAACATTTACACTCAAGCAAAGACAAAAAGAGAGCTGGGTGGATTCATCCACAGCTGAAAGTAGTCCCCAGCAAATGCATTATTTCTTTGTGTTTGTGTGATGTTTGCTGCAGTCGCCGGCTGTTTTAGGAATTTACTGAACCCTTTTTTAAAAGCAGCGAAGTCAAAAAGTATCTAGAGACAGACTAAGACATTGTTGGTTTTGTTGTTGTTGTTTGTTCATGTGATACGTGAATTATGATAATAATGTGAACTAAACAAGTTATATATTATGGATCTATAGCTCTTCATACAACTTATATCCTCAAAAATCTGATTTCAAATCAAGATAAATTAAATTCTTAGCTGTTTTGTTTTTGTTTTTTGCTTGACTTCACCTTAATCAAGTATCTACAAGTATTTTAACCATGAGAGTTATTCAAATGAATTATTAATTAATTAATAAATCGAGGGCCATTAAAAACATTAATTCATACTTGAAACATATCCATCTCCTCTTTTTCCGAAAGTTAAGTGTCAATCATCGATACTGATGTGAAATAAATGCATGTTTGTCTTCCCTCTTCTGCATCATGTCTCCTCCATCTCACCTGTTTCCAAACATTGTTTTGTCAGCTGTCTTCTTTTCTGACAGTCGATCACGAGTATCGTCAAGTATTTCTCCGTCCTGACTTTTCCTCTTGGGAAAATGTTCCAGTTTAGAGTGAAGAGCATCTCTCTTAGGCAGCACCTTCATTTGGGGGCCATCAGGAGCACCCCTGTGTGGGCTCCAGCCATGTCACGCTGTTAAATTACAGACATCCAGGACAGTTTGACACGTTCTCAGGTTTGACCTTGAAGGGAGAGTGACTGAACAAATATAGTTTGAGATACTGTTGAAATCAGTTTTATCTCTTTATAATAAATGTAGCTCAGATTAGTAGATCCATATATTTCACTTAATTATAGGCTGAGGGATCACTTTCTCCCATCCTCCTCCTCTTCACCTTCTTCAGAGGGTGTTCAGAGGAGTGAAAGGCGCTGGAGCCTCAATGGCAAATGTCAGGAGTTGAAAAAGTCAGTGAGCTCCCACGACCAGGGAACTAATCAGTGTATGCAGGTTCCTCATTAAAGGAGAACCTCCGCCAACCTCCGGGTTACAGCCACTGGCAGTCTGAGCCCTCAGAGAATCAAACCACTTTCTGCCTCATCCATGAGAAGAAAAAAACAACTCTCAAAACTCCATTAAAAGGTAATCTAATGACAGAAGATACAGCTATTTGCTGCTCAATTCTGAAACCTAAGAGAACCATGAATGATGTCCATCCATCCATTTTCTTGTTCACGAGTGAGGGTAGGATGGAGCACCACATCGAAATGTGGATTGGCGCAGCGTCAGCAGTAAAACAAGCGTTGCGCTGGACCGTTGTGGCGAAGATGGAGCTGAGCCAGAAGGAAAAGCTCTCGATTTACCAGTCGATCTTCTTTCCTACCCTCACCTGTGGTTATGAGCTCTGGGTAATGACCGAAAGAATGAGTGAGTCGGCTGGGCTCAGCTATAGAGATAGGGTAAGGAACTCTGGCTCGTTGCTCCTTCACGTCTAAAGGAACCAGTTGATCTGGCTAAGATCCCTCCTGGGTGCCTTCCATTGGAGGTCTTCCAGGCACGAACAACTGGTAGGAGGCCTCAAGGTAGACCCAGAACACACTGGAGAGATTATATATCTCATCTGGCCTGGGAACGCCTCGGTATCCTAGAGAGAGGGACGTCTGGACTGCTTTGCTTCTTACTATGAAATTAGATGAAGAAGTGAGCAGCAAACTTTGGTTAAAGTGTCAGTAAAAAGTGATATTCATCAAGGAGAAATGTGGAGAATATAATCATGTAACTAGAATAGGAAAAAAAAGCTGTAGAAACACTATGTACTGTCAGTAAGTGTGGAAATCATATCAACACAAAGACTCTGAAAATGTGATCTAAAAAGGAACCATTCGTATTCTGTAGTCCGCCACTGTCTTTTTAAATTACTTTTACAGACTCCAGTGCACGATAACATTTGTATCTTAAATGAGTTTCTTGTTAAGAGTAAAAAGATCTTTATAAAAATCAGCTTCGACCGATCTAATTTTTAAAAATCTGTGCATTCTTTAATGGGAATATGTTTAAATCAAAAACAATTAGTTTTGAGAAGTTAGTCAATTGTAAATAATAATGACGACTGTAACACGAAACAATAAAATTAGGGTGAAAAACAACACTGGCATGTCAGCATTTCGTAACATCTGCTTTATCTTGGGTAATTTTATTCACTAGTAAACAACACTTGTGCATGAGAATATGATGTGTAAATAATATAGGTGTTTTGGTGTGTGCTTGCATGCGGGGTGAGTTTTGTAAACCTCTTACACCACGTCACATATCAATGCATCATTATTAAAACACCATCTCAAACTATGAATGGAACCAAGCCTGAATGTAAACCTGCTGATGGCCTTCCTGTATCTGACGACTGCTGCTCCGTAATCAAAAGCACGGTGAGCACATGTGCTTCCTGTTATCAAATTACCGTCCCTTACTTGGCAGAGCAGCCAAAACAATCAAGGGAACTAATCAGGTGAGGAGATGTCTGGATTAAAGGGACTGATTGGTCAGCCTGGCCCTGTTTCATCTCTGTAGCTCAGGTACAAGGTGAGCCAACTGAATCAGAGGAGATTCATCCATTATCCTCCCTTCAATGGCTCAGAAAAAAAGTCTGAGCCACAGGAACAGCTTGTCCTTCAGGAGCTTTATTTTCCATCTGAGATGCAGTCTGAAAGCATGTTGATTACACCCGGCGTATGAATTCTCTTGGTTCTGAAGTGTTTTAAGCGACAGGGTCATTCCAGGCGGGTAAGCTCAGCTCTCTCCTCACTCGTTCTCTCGGCTCTGAAAAGGGTTGTTATGAAAGCGACACACTCGGTGAGGTAGTCGTCTGATCACTGGTGGGACTTGCTTGCGCTCGCCACAGCTGGTTTCACTCAGAATTAATTGCATCATTTGTCACCCTATCCTGTGATCAACTGAAGCAAAGATGTGACAATTAGTATTCAAAGCATCAGGTATGAGTCGCTTCAAGTCCGGACTGAACACTGACTGAAGTAGACTGAGGCGCCGCCTCACTTCTCCAGGAGGCTGTCACATAACTGTACAGCGGGAAACACAGTCCCAGCTGAAGGGTCCTGTATGGTCTCCCCAGTGGCCTCAGCCAGTCCAACAAGCATTCAATCAGTCAATCAAACTTTATTTGTATAGATTTGGCGGAGAAAGGCTCTGCTCTTTGAGGGACCTGTCTGCTGCTAATCCCCAACACACACAGGAATATTAATGTTAGGGTTATGTTAAATCAACAATGCCATACAGAGCTGAAACTAGAACTAGAACTGTAAGAAAACCTTTCAAAATCCAGGTGACATCCCTAACTACACTAATAACGATGAATCCAGCCATGGAACAGAGCATTTCTCCACAGTATGTAGTGTGACTAGCATCATATGTCTAGATAAGGACAATAGTTATTTGAAAAAATAATCTAATATTGTTTTTGCAATATTTCGTTTTTCCATTTCCCATAAGCCCTAGATGTTTGCAGGCTTAAGCGTCAGGGGGTCACAGTTAATTCAGCACGACACAGACGATTGAATACCCTACATGTTTTTAGACAGCAAAGATTACAGCTATAAAGTTGAAACAATTACTTTAGAAGAGAGCACTGGATGAAACCCCAAGACGATGACATAAGTACCCATACTGCCATGCTTGTAGTTTTCGGCTGGACCACAAAAGCCCTATAAACACAGATGTCCATGACTGAGTGAGTGATAGAGTTGAGTGATTAAGTTAAACCATTGGTCTGCTGAGTGTTGGAGTTTCCCCATTGGCTGTTGCACTTTCAAAGTGAATTGGCACAAAAAGTTTCTATGAGGGGGCGTTCACAGCCTGCAGTTGCCAACTTAGCATGTTTGTCACTAGATTTAGCGCCTAGCGACAAATCTAGTGACTTTCATCTAGTGACCTTTGGACAGTCACCAGTACTGTCTGCATGTAGGTTAATATACACATGAGAAATGTTTATTTTCTGTTTTGTTTTAAACTTATGAATTGTTTAGTGTGTGCCTCATCTCCTTACAGTTAACCATAACACATTTCTATGCATAGATCGGCAGAGATGTATGCATCATTGGAGAAATATAAATCATGCTCCACAGTAGGCTTCCATCAAAATGTAAATTTTTACAGAATTTCAAGGAAATCATCAAAAGAAAATGTTAATTATTATGTTTTCATCCCCTATAGTTATGTGAATATTAGGAGTTTGTCTGTTGACATAAACAGCTGAGAAGTTGTAATCAAAAGAGCATCAAACCTCAAACAAAAATGATGTATAAAACATGATGGAAATATGATTGTTTCAAGTTTGAGGAAGCTCTCCTTTTGATCTGATGTTTTCATCTGTCACTATTTTTTGTTTGTTCAGTGGACATTTAAGTCATGTGCTTCATGTGCAGCATAGGTTATACTAAAGTCTGTTTCCATTGTATTTCCATTGTCGCATTTTGCTTTTGGAGTTAAATATGGTAGGTGGGTTCAAATTTGATGAAAAGTGAGTTACAATGACTAAAGTCAAAAAGTAAAAATCAAATAATAGGAATAATACATTCTAAACCACAGCAGGCCAACATAAACTGGGCCAAAAAAAGGCTTTAATACTCATGAATATTTAGCCACAGCTGTCCTGAGGAAAAGTGTCAGGGCCATGTGGGTCAGGTCTTTATGTCTTTGACCAAAGTGTTGTGGGGAATACAGATGAGAGCAGAAGGAAGTTGAGGAGTGAAGCAACTGCATTATGTGATGTAACGGTAAATTTTGTACATATTTGGAACAAATTTTACTTCTACTCTAAAAGGCCTGAAATTTCGTTCAACATTAAAAAATCTCATAAAGCATCAGAGTTGTTTGACAAAAATTAGCCTTTTTAACACCAAACATTTGAAGTGTAGATGATATAATTAATTACGACTCTCTTTTCTGCTTGTGCCAGTGAACCGGCATGCACAATACCACATCCCTGCAGTAACACAGCTGACGAGAATGAAGCCATGATTAATGTTATTGCTTCCACCTGTGTTTGACAGGCAACACGACCACCATGAGAAAGTGTTAAACAGGCTTGTTTAAGCTGATGACTTAAAGCATTTTAGATTTTATGCGATTTATTTTTTTAGAACAACTTCTAAAAGTGTCATGACAGTGAATGGTGGGATTTATAGTTTGGGGGAAGGATGTAAAATTTGAGAAAATAATTTTATTTGGACACAAAATTTGCAAACACCTTTGAGTGCAGGATGAGTCATGAAACGTTTGAAACTGTTTTACAGGAAGAGAAAATGAATGGATTTTGATGTAAAAAATACTCGAATAATAATCTTTTGACATATATTAAGAGATAAATTAGCAATTAACACAGAGACTGAGGGGAATAACCGTCCCGGACGTCTTCATCGTCGTCTCTCTTACTCCCCACATCGTCATTGTGTGTTCAGTATACAGTATGCTAAATGTTTAGTGGCATTCATTATCATTTAAATTAAATCCTTTGATTTATTTGATCTTTTTCAAATCAAATATCTGGGACAGCGATGTACTTAATGAAAATACCTGGGTTCTGTGACAGCTACATTTGTGGACATTGAAATTCTGCAGTGTTGTAGAAATATTGTATTGTATTATGATTTATTGTGTTTTTTAAATCCAAAGTGATTTAAGCTCTAAAGCTTTTAATTGAATGACTCGTTTTCCCTTTAACATCACAATTAACTATCAACAGGAATTATCCTTGATATCAAAGATCGCAGGTTTAACACCGTCTTACTTTTCAGAACATTATCTTCATTAATTGTTGCTATTGTCATTTATATAAATTGATGAATTCAAGCCCTGAGCAAGTCCTGTAGAAGTCTTGTTACTCCTCTATGAAGTCAGCTAGCATAGCATTTATAAACGCGTAGCGCCAGATCCAGAACGCCGTTTGCTCGTTCTCATAGCCCAGAGGCATGATGGGAGTGACACTACTGCGCACATTCAGTGGGCCGTATAACGCATAACGTGGAAGTAACCACCAGTAAGCCAGGAACTTTGACAGTGTATGTGCCAGGCGAGCGATTTCTACAGAAGTGAACGGGCGCCATATTTAGATCCGGTATCCAGGTCTTATAATACATCCATGCTTCTCACAAAGAACTTGTATTTAACCATGTCCATCTTGATGATATTCATCTTAACACTGATTTAAAAAAAATAAGTGGGGAGGAGAAGCCTTTTAATGGAGGATAGCATTTTGGCTAACATAGCTAAAGATCGCATCAGTTAAAACTACACAATGAACTTGACCTTCATTTGTGCTCACTAATTAGCACACTGTATTTATTTGAATGAATGAATCTGTGCTTTTGCTCATAAAACAATATTTTTGATATGAAAGCATGAAAATCCCAATTTTCAAATTTCCCAACTTTTTTCCTCAATAATTTTTATTCATTATTATCTTTCATTTAGAGGGACAATTTCATCATATGACTGCTCCTACTTTTACTAGCTGAGCTCACTTTGTTGTTAGTGCCTGTTTACGTCAGGTCAAACAGGTGTGTTTAGGAGCACGATTTACCTGCAGAGTTTCACACGAATTCATCACGATGCATCACGAGTGGAGGAGCCCGTCAGATGTGACCACATGAGGGAACAAACAGATGGGTGGGATGATGAGCGGAGGTAAAGGACGCTGCGGCTCATGAAATAGTGATTGGAAAATTATGAGGCTTCTCATTAGCAATGTCACAAAAGATTGCACAAGAGGTAAAGGCTACTAATGGATGAGGGAGGAAATTGCAGTGGTTATATTTGGCTGTTGACGGGTATACAGCGTCAGCAGGTGACGAGGAAAAACGCACTCTCCCCTTTTTAACTTTGTGCCCTTTTCTCTATATCTTGAACGGCCTAATCAAGTGTCCAGTCGGGAGGGAGGCAGGGCAGATGTCTTGTCTACTGTGGGCTAATTACCTTTCACACCTCCAGTCGAACAGGAAACATGGATACAGGGAGTCAGGGATAGAGGGGAGGTGAGGATGTAACGCAGGAGTAAACAGACAGAGAGGGTTAACGGTCTTGTCCATTTTAAAAGGATGCTTGTAATTAGACCCACGGCGGGTGTGTGTGCGCATCAGTGCCTTCCTGATTTGCCTTCACGCTCCATTGTTGACATTTCCTCAGATCATTTCACACTATAGCTGTCCTGCCCTCTCTGTATCCCCTTGCTCACTCACAATCGTCATTTTCATAACTAATTACAAAGACTAAATACCAGAGGTGAAAAGCAACAGACTAAATCTTAATGCAGAAATGACTGGTCTATCGCTGTGTGAACACGGAATGTATTAACTGTGTTGTTAATAATGGATGAATTGTTAAAAATCATAAATTGGAAATCTTGGAGTTTCAGACTCACAGATAAAACAAGATATCTGAAGACGAATCGGAAATTATATACGGCGTGTTTAACTTTTTAAGATATTTTTTTTAAAGATTATAATCAAAATATTTGATCAGTTAATTATCTGCAATCATCATTTGCAACCCTAGAAAATGTATTCATACATTTTAATTGAATTAATGTGTAATTTAAAGGCACTTTATTTACTCAGTGGTGAGAGTGGATACGACCGAGGACCAGATCCAACCTGGACATGTTTAGAGTTTAGTGCTGCAGGGATGATTGGTTTTTGTAGGCCAACCCAGATGCCAATGGGATTTTTAGATTGGCTTTTGGATTATTGTAGAAAATAAACAGAAAATAAACTTTGACAAACAAAAGTTTACGATACTGACACGTTTTGTTCAGATGGATAATCTTCACTAATGAACACCACTTTATGATTTTTACTTTCACCAGAAGTAAAAAGATGATTTTAGGCTCTAAACTCCACCACGGTCACATGACTTCAACCACCACTACATTTCAACTTGTAGTTTGACTTAGCTCTGACCTCCTCTACTAAAGCCTTTCCTCTTACAAGGTTGGTAAGAGTTTACAAAAGCGGGAATAAGGCTGTAAAGGTGGGCGGGTGAGTAGATCAGTTTTCGTGTTTAGCGTCCCTGACAACCTCTGAAGTCTCATTTAGACACTTGTTAGCAACCGGCCTTTTTTAATGGATGTAAAAGCTTGAATAAATCACGACTGGGGTATTTACCATTTACTTACAGACATCCACATTGAGCTGTTGCATGCACAATAATGGAGAAAGCACACACAAAAGCTGTTTTTCCACAATAATGTGGCGACACCTTCACTGCTCAACATAAAGCACACTGGTCTAACTGCACAACAGCACCTGAAACCAACATGCCTCTATCTAAACCTCACGGAAAGGCGGTGGCTGCCGCTTTGTCCTATTTGCAAAGAAGTTGCCGTTCTCAATTAGTCAAGAGACGCCCGTCCCCTGCATCAAACGAAAGGACAGTTTCTGAAAGTGTTCATGTGGAGCCCCTGGAAGAGGGCAGCTTGGCCCACATGTGACTCTGACTTGGACTCGGAAACCACTGGTGTACACATACAACTTCACACTTCATTTCTCGTCATTTTTTTCTCCACTCTATCTCTTGGCTGCAGACAATCTGCTTATTAAATCTTCTGTAGCTGTTTCACTTCATTGAATCAAGATTTAACATCCAGTTTTGCTTGGATTATCTGTGTCAGGTGGGAGTGGGAAGTCGTACCACACTGAGTTTGGGTTTGTAAGAGGACCAGGATGGAGATTAGGTGAGAGATCCAGGGAGTAGAGATGTCCGCTCCGTCTAAACAGAACATAAAAAAAAAACGTTATGTTTCCACGATCCATCAGTTCAACTACACAAACGCCGTCCTGAATGTCGTACCGAGCTCTTTGTCCGCTTGAACATCTCCGCTCTGTCACTTCTCGCTCCTCGTCTTCTCCGTTTCTCCTTTATCACATAACATTGTTTATTAAAGGGCAGATACTGTGGTACAACACATCCCAGTGGAGCCTCTTCTCCTGTAATACTTGTAGCAATATCACAGCAGCTGCAGCGGCGTCCATGACAAACAGAAGACAAATGCTTTATTTGAACCATGAAAACACTGGATAGTGAAGTGAGAGAGGGAGAGTTGTAGCCGGAGCAAGAACAAAATGCTGAGATACGGAGAGGACACACAAGACATACGTTTAGACGTTTGGTGAATCTAATTACTCAAAAGTAACAAAGGTTACCTCATAATATTTACCATAGGTCACGTACATCTCAGAGGACAATGTGCTTCTCTCAGCAATGCCGCTTCAAATACCAGTCATTTACCAACAGGGTAGGGTAGGCAGGGTTTCAGTCTCCCAAAACGTATGTGTCTGTGTTGTTAAATCATTTTTACATTGTGATGAAAAGCAGTTGAGTTCAGGTTAGGGAAAGATTGTGGTTTCAGTTAAAAGTCACAACAAAAAAACATTAACAGTTGGATATTGTATCAGAGTGAGTGAGTTGATCTTGTAGAAAAACAAACTGAATACGTTATCAGTGAAGGCTTTACTGATTTACAGGTGCATTATCTATGTTTTTGTTAACAGAATTATTATGTTTTTAAAAAACATATTTGCTTTTTGCAAGTTAGTTGTCAATAAATATAACGTCTAGGAGACAGGCATGCTGTGTGTGTCCTCTTGCAACCCTGTCTCGTCTCCTACAGAATATCCCATTTTTTTTCCTTTTCTTTGGTAAACCATCAAAAAGATGAATTACTGTATATGCATGGATATTGAGGGAAATCAAATCAATTTTTCATGTTTATTGATTACCAATATTTCCTTATTGTGGTGATTAAAAAACAATATCTGGGCGTCTTACAAATGTGCATCTTTAAAAACATAAATTATGACACAAACTCATCAGAGGAACGTAAAGAAACGTAAGACTGTCGGTTCATTTGGGGCCTGCTCTGGTTGCTCTGGTTGCTCCGGTTGCTCCGGTTGCTCCGGTTGCTCCGGTTGCTCTGATTGCTCTGATTGCTCTGTTTGCCTTTGGAGCAGTTCTGTGGGAAGGTGCGCATTAATGTATTAATGAGATGCTTGTGCATGTGTGAGCATAACGGTGCCGTTGAAGAACATTACATAACAGCTGGTCACACGGAGCGCGAACTGAGACCCTGGAGAGGAGCTTTGTGCTCAGGATACCGACTGTTAACTGGACAAAAAGATGCAACCATTAATATCTGATGGATATCGGATGTCACGAGCTTTGCTCTAATTAGCAGCCGATGCTTCTTTTCACACACTGGGACTCAAACAAAAGCATCGTGCCCTTTGAATACACACAGAGTGGCTTTTCATTACCTGGAAAGCCATTAGGACGGTTACAATAATACGCTGCTCTCAACTGATGCTGCACATGACAATGTTATCTGCAGCTTGCTGAACAAACAATAACCTTGATGCAAAGCAAAAGAAAATAAATTGAAAAAAAAATGGAAAATGAGAGTTCAACGTCACATTTATCCAGCGAGATGTTTGCCTCATCTCGGCTTTGGCAGGAGAACCTCCAGCAGTCGCCAAAAGCTGTGTTTTATTATGAATGAGTGGTGGTGTGTCTCCGCGAGCTGCTGTTTTAATTGACACAGGGCCGAGCAGCTTTGATGTACGAGGCGTTGTCGTGGCAGAGGGAGACGAGAAACTCCTCATTACTGCCCCCCTTCCCACACACACACACACACACACACACACCCACCCCCCTTATCCTCCGCACCTTCCTCATTCGGGGCGACGGAGGCTGCAGGGAGAGATTGTCGGCCATGTGAGGGGAACGGCAGAGGCAGAGCGTGGGCAGAGAGGAGGGCTTAGGACATCACCAAATCAAACGCCCCTTCTCCCTCTTCCAGACTTGGGGGAAACCCCTTGAAAAATGACATCGGAAGACAAACTCACTTTCTGCACTGACAAATTCATTTCCAGTGAGGTTAACATTAGCAAGTATTGTTTGTATTATAGAAAATCTACCAGTGCAACGAGATTATTTCAACCCATGTTTAATGAAAATCCGTTTATTTTATCTTGATTCTAATGCAGCAACCTGCTAGAAAATCATCTCTACAATGTTTATAAAAAAGTGGATTTCTATTGACGACAAGTTGAAATAGCCTCAATGCAATGGCACATTTTTGGGGATTTTTTTAGCTCATTAGAGTGATAGTTTGGGTTATTTGATGTTGGGTTGTGTGAGGTGCTTAGCCATGGAGTTTTTGTACCAGGCTGTAAAAAAAAAAAGTTTATTTCTGCTGTAAAGTTGGACATTTTAAAATGGGAGTCTATGGGGACTGACTCAATATTGGAGCCAGACTCTAGTGGTCATTGGAGGAACTGCAGTTTTTAGCACTTCAGTGTTGTTGGAGGTTGCCGCCCCGACAAGTACTCGTACTCGACATTCAGCATCATTTCAATCACTTCTTTTCAACACTCAAGCCTTTCTTTAATGTTGACTTTTGTTGTGCTGCTCCTTTTCTTTGTTATTGTTCATCTTAAATACCTGATTTTTCCTTTTCTTTTTTCTACTAATTGCATATTTTCTCCATGCTAATGTACTTATTTTTCCATTTGTTCCAGCTGACATTTTATTTCTTGATTTAATGACAAAGTGTAATCTTGATGTGCCTCCATAACAGTGTCTTAAAAGGTGCCATAATTGTCAAGTAAATTTCATTGTTGTCACTTGCATTTACTGACGCTCTGCTGTGACACTTGTTTAGTTCATAAATTGCTTTATAATGACTCCATATGACTTCTTGCTTTCTCTTAAAGTGAGATGTGTGCTCATATGTTCTGCACAGACATAACGTGTCAGACTATATTTGATTAATTAGTTTCTATATCTGATCAGGTTCTGTCTTTCACTCTAATGAGGGATAAATGTTGTCTTCTTGTTCCAGGTTGTCCGACATTTTGGGACGACATTGGTTGCTGGTTCCGTGCAGAGGTGGGACAGGTGGTCAGCGTCTCGTGTTCCAACGTCTCCCAGCTGTTTGTCAATAACCAAGGTAAATCACTTGTGCTCAGGTGTGTCACGTTTCAAGGCAGAACTGTGTGAAGTCAAGGAGGCAGTTTAGGACCTTCAACCACCAAGAGCCCCTCAAACTAAATGAAAATGATATTTGTCTTAAATTTTTTATTTAAAGATGCACCTTTATGTGATTAAAACAAATTCGCTGTACCAAATTTTTAGATTTTGAGGGCACTGTAAATTCTGTGTAACCTTCAAAATAAGAGTCTCAACCAGGTAAGAGGTGCTGACTGGAGGCTCTGGTGCATAAAGCTTAGGCAGTTTCTCCTGTCACACACAGGCAAACACACACTGACAGACATGCACACTTTTCCCCTTCAAAATAAAAGCCTAAATAAGGTAAGAAGAGCTTACAAGAGGATCTGTGGTGGAAATGTTAAGTAGTTTTTACTGCCACACACATAAACACATACAGTATCAGAGGAGCGTTTTATATCTTCTCAGAGATTTGTTGTTGTAAAGGTGATTGAGATAATTCTATGCTTGAGTAGATTCCACTCCTCTCCATTTGCACTGGGTCTGTTTGTGACAACCTGCAGATTTGTTTTGTTTTTGTTTATCTCCCAAGTGGCATGAATCAAGTTTTTCCAGCTGCATCTGTATCTGTCTTTCAAACACTTAATGCTACATGAGAGACTGTGAGTGTGTTTAGTTTTCTTGAGACCAGGCAGCTGGATGAGACAGGGGTCTGGAGAGGGCGGCGGTCCCGTTAACAGTCAGGAGAGCGCCGCTCTCTGCAGCTAAGTTCAGAGTCCACATGAAAAACATATGTCCATAAACCACTCACTGAAAGCATACCACCACTACTAAGAGCTATCTAAATATAACCTGGTGACTGGCTGAGCTGAATCTGAAAGATGGATGAACTGAGCACAAGTTCATTATGCTGGAAAAGTTAGTGCCTTAAATGAGAAATCATGAATTTCAGAGGCTTTGGTCTGCAGACAAAAGTCATTGTGGCCTTAAGAAAGAATATTTACTGACAACATCATTGGAGGCACAAGCAGGAGAAAAAAACAAAAGATCAGCATGACTGTTGGCAGCATTATTAATCATATCTCTACTCTGCCTCAAACAAGGCTGATACAAGCATTTCTACTGCCTCAAAGATACAAAACCAAAAGTGCAAATGTGGACAAGAAAAATTCTTTACAATGCATCACAGTCAGAATTCAAAAATATAAAGAGGTTTAAATGGCACATAACATATCATAGGACTGTTGTGTGTTTTGTGTATTGTTCATGTCTTGAGCTGTTTTGTATTTTAAAGTTTCATCTATTGATGACATTGCAAATTAGCTTAGCTATAGTACACAGCAATGCTGTGGTGTCTGGCATTGGTGACTGTCAGGAGGGAAGGTCAGCAGATTTATCTTAATCCCAAATATTCCTGTATTGTTGTGTATGTCAGTGCTAAATTTCAGTTTGAGGTCATTTACACAATTTGGCCACTAGAGAGCACTGACAAGTGAATTTTTCATTTGTAAATCTGAGTCACAAATATTTAATAACCAACAAAAAAACATCTTGTGCAAACTGTGACCTGCAGCTGGATGTGTGAGCAACTACCAAATAAACATGTAGACAGAAAAGAGAAACTCTGTTTGTGTTAGTGACCACACGTTCAATCCATTTAAGACATCCTTATCAAGGGAAAAAAAATCTCATATCCATATTGTTCCAGTATCAGTTTGGCTCCTGCATTGACAGGATGGTTTTTACCCTCTCTGTAAAGCACCCTGACGACGTCCCAGTGCTGAAACACTCACTGAATAAAGTCCGGACTCTTCCCGTGTGTGAGTGCTGGTGAATTACTTTCAACAGAGGAGGCAGCGAGCAGAGAGCATGTCCAATATGTGGGATGCTTGGTGTAGAAATGATGCACTTGAATGATTTTCAATACAAAGACAGCTCAAAGCAGAGAAGAAGAGTAAAACCCAGAGCAGCTTCTCAGTATGAAGTTAAATCATATACTCAGTGTGGAGGGATCAGGAGGCGGAGGTTGCTGCTGATGACCTCATAACTCAGTGTTAGTGGGTTCCTGGACCACACTGGATTTCCTCCTCCACAGTCACCCGGATAAGTCAAGCGCTGTAGCTTTAGCTGTGTGGTAAGGAGGCCAACAGGAGGCCGTATGCAGAGAAAATAATGAATTGGAAAATCAAAGAGTTCAATGTAAGAGCCAAGAGCATGAGGAAGGAGTTGGCGCTGCTTGTTAAGCATGGCAGTATGAGCACTAGCGCCCTCCCCGGAGCCCCGGCCTTCAACCTTCAATCACATCCAACCAGTCAGCCACCGACGCTGCGGCTGCGGGCCTGCAGGGCTCTGTGCACTGCGTTTTACTGAGGCTAATGTAGCTGGATACCGGTAAATACACCCACAGTTCAAACCCCCACACAACTGCTCAGCTGTGCTGAGGAGCTGGACAGGCATTTTCACAAACTGAAACCTGTTATTTCACTGAAAACTTTTTTTTTTTTATTCCTCTCTCTTGGATACACAGATTCACAGAGAAAACCTGGTGACCTTGAACGCGTCATGGCCGTCGTAGAGTTCTGCTTCAGGCCATGGTGGGAGAACATCACTGGAAGTTTACCTCATTTAAATTCATCGTTTACAGTTTTCACTTGGCCGCGTTCACACTTACCTAGAGCTTTTAGAGAAGAGGACAAAGTAAGAACCCGTCTGCAGGGGACTGTCCCATAGGTTGACACAACACTGGACTTTAATGCATCGCCTGTTTGCTTCCTGTTTCAAACTGATGTGTCCAAAAACAGTCCACTATATAGGGAGTTTCTCATTTTCTAGTGTTGTCCGAATGTATAGTGAAAAATATTATACCCTATGTAGTGGGATCATAGTATCCCACAATGCAAGTAGTGTACAACCGATGGTCACTAACCCAGCAATATATACCATCATGCATTGCGCTCGCACTGAAAGACGGTGCAGAGAAAATGACACGAGTAGTGTCTGAAAGAGTTTTTTCACTTTACAGATGAGCTCAGTGTTCAGGCCTCTGCAGAGAACTCCCTGGATAGAGAGGAGGGAGGAGTGAGTGAGTGACTTCAGACACAACCGTTGTTTCTTTTAACCCTGAACACGACCGTTCTATAACTGCAACCATGTGTTTATTACTGTAACCACGACTAACCTTAATGACGAACTTATTTCAACCTAAATCATGAGTTTCCCTTTACCACAGCATTGTCACATTATAAAAGGGTTAGTTATTTTTTTTTCTACTGTGATGGTCAGTCTGTGTCGTATCTCCTGCCACCTTAGGGACACTAGTTCAGGAAACACTCCGGCTGTATTGGTGGTATCAGAGGGTGGGGGACCATGTACATCGTTTAGATTGGACAACGTAAGATTTACTGGCCTTTAGTCAGTGTTAAGTTGTGTGAAGTTATGATGGACAGGAAGCTTGCTTCTATGTATTGCTATGTATTGGTCATTCATACAGTTGCAATCATACAGAACCGTCATACTGGCATTTACATTTACAATACAACAGCTAACTAGTGCTCCAAGTGAACCATTCCAGCTCCTACAGTATGGCCACTTCAACTCTTCTAGAGATGCGTTTAATTCAATAGTTACACTTGTAATTTACATTTCAACAAACATAGACTTCTGATTTATTGATACCAATGGATCATATTTAGGATTTCTATTTATGATCATATTTGTTGGACCAATATTTTCACAGCTAACAGCAGCATTTAACCACGGACAGAGGGCGCTAATGAGCCAAAAATGTATTTTCTTCTGGAGAACTCGAATCACATATATTGTACAAACAGTTATACAAGCTCAGTAAGGGTGCATGCACAAACGTCAGCTAAAGAGCTAAATCAGAACGTGCTGAATGACTTGTTTTTTGTGGTTGGACAGTATTTATCAGCTCCAGATGTCAGAGAGGAACAGCAGCAATGATGCAAGAGTGTGTGTGTGTGTGTGATTGTATTGGTGGTGTGCCGATGATGTTTTCCCGCCCAGACAAAGGAGCTTCTCCGAGTCTATTAAATGGCTAATAGGTGATCACACACCACAGGTTTTGGCATTTTCTCTGATTTATTTGTTTAACTGTGTCTGTTTTCAGACTGAAAGAGTTCATAGTGATTGGCAGCAGCCCAGCAATAATGATTAGCTGGTAGCACTTTTGACCTTCAGCAAAATCACTGATTCATACAGGTGCAGGTATCTGACGGTGGGAGCAGAGCGGTCAGCTTCACTGAAACACACAATAATCAAACACACAGAGTGTCAGAGGTGTTGGACAGAGGGAATTCCCCCTGCTGAGAAATGTCAGCGTTTGCAGATGTTTATGATGTTAGGTGTTTTTATATCTTGCATTTATGGTTTATGGTAAAGTTTCCACAAATCAATAATAACCCTTGCAGACATGAGAGAAGAGTTAATATACACAGACATGAGGAGTGTGAGTTGAGCTGTATTCATCCTACCACCTGGTGGCAGTAATAAACCTTATTGTTGTTTTCTAACCACAACCAATCTAAAACAATCAGAAGAAGAAAAAGTAATTCACTGTGTCCCTATTCTATACTACATAATGATTCTAATGTGTTCACACTAGAAAAGTGAGAAAACAAAGTGACTTAAACCAGACAGCATTTTAAATATGGTCAGTTTTGGAGTGTGCTGTTGAGAAATTGTGTTGAGAAATTAAAATTAATTGTGGGTGGTAGTGAAACAGTTAAAAAACCGTTGGACAACAAATAAATAATAATTAAATCTGACGTAACTAACATTTTGATGTCTTTATGGGAAGTTTAACTGACACCAGCTTTCCAAATTTGCAGTTTGATTTACATCCAATGCCACATGCATTGTACACTGCCCTTACAGAAGAATCACGTGACCACATGTACATGTGATTTTTTGCACAATTTCACATGTGAAATGTGTGGAACACATGTGCTGTGGAGCCCATGTACATTCTCATGTGAAACCTTCAGGATTACATGTGAAACCCATGTTTAAATAGGCTGTAGCCTAATTACCACGATTAGGTGCAGAAACTGGTTGCTTCTGGGCCGGAGCACCCGTACGCCGGAGCGTGCAGTCGGGGTAAAATCTACGTTGATTTGATAATAAACTCCTGGTTGGTCCATGTCGGATCAATGGTAGAGACCAAGCAGCTGTGGTTATGTCACTGTCAGGCCCCTCCCCTAACTTTAACCACCAATCACGGAGCGCCCCCACCCAATTTATCCAATTTAGCATTTACCACACTCCACTTGACCCTGTGTGTGTGGTGTGTGTGTGTGTGTGTGTGTGTGTGTGTGTGTGTGTGCGTGTGCGTGTGTGACGGTCGTCGCTGTTAATTTCTCATGGTGCTGAAATGTGTGTATATAACGACCTTTTCCAAATCTATAAAGCAACAAGTCATGTAGGCTGTGGCTTGTGCTGAAGGTTTATCTTGGGTGTGGAGGTCGGACATTCACCTGTTCAGAACTTCCACCAGCAGAAACATAAACTGGCGCCTATGTGACTGTCTTCTCAGTAGTACTGTAGTTGTTGTTGTTGTTTAGTGTGTATAGATCTATAAGTGTTCACACGTGTTTGACATGGGTCCTTTTCACTGGATGTGCGTCTCCAGTCTCTCAGGTCATTAACAGGCAGATGGAGTTTTAGTTTTGTGTTGAATCCTAATGAAGAGCAGTGGCGTTACTGCTCCTCTGAGAAACTACCAGTGTGTGCTCATGTGTGTATATACGTGTGTTTATGGTTGTGTCTTTACAAAGAGGGGAGGGGGGTGGGGGTGTGATGAGCGCTTCCATTATTATTATTCATCAGTGTCCAAGTAAAACAAACAGACTTCATCAGGAAAGATGCATATTCATATATTCATGCTGATGCATCTGAACAAATGGGAACAAACTGAGCATTAATCAGACGTCACACTGTATCTGCATGTTCTGTGTGAAGCTGCAGCACAATCAGTGTGTGTGTACCGACTGCAGAATGTCATCTTAAAGGGTTAGATCACATGAACCGCAGTAGTATACAGTACACTGTTCACTTTGTGTTGTTTTCTCCTCAGTCTCTTTCTTCCGTTTAGATCAACACCTCATCAGATAGATCATCAGTTTTCTCACCAACAGAACTCACAGTTATAAACAGTCGAGCATCCGAATCAGTTTGTACTTCCATTTTTTTATTGATGGATTATCTGCGTGTTATCTGCGTTTGCTGTGTATCCGTCATAAAGTATATTGAACTGAAGTGCATTTACCCCAGTGGTCGTCTAGTCATGCACTCGTGCTGCTCTAACAGCCTCCACTCTCCTGGTGCCAGCCTTTCCACCAGATGTTTAACCTGACTGCAGGGATTTAACGGTGTGAGTGGTGGTGCTGATGCTGATGTTGGTCGATGATGGTCCAGCTCACAGTCAATGTTCCAGTTCATCCCAAAGGGGTTGAGGTCCAGACCAGTCGAGATCTTCCACACCAAACAGGGAAAACCATTCGTTTTGAGTGGCTCACATCTCATCTTATCTCAGCTCAGCAATCAGACTCTTAACAACAACAAATTAAAGAAATCTCAGAACCCCATTTTAGCCTCTTTGCACTGGCTTTTGAATTCATTTGAAGGTTTCACTCATTACTGTCAAAGCTCTCCATGGACAGACTGCACGGTGTAGTCAGCACTTAACATCAGATCCTTCAACAAAACTCCACAAAACAACTCAATAACTGCTCTTTGATAAATATGTCTGAATAATGAATAATACTGTAATATTGTTGTAAAACCATATGCATTTGTTCAGAATACTATTCTTATTGAGACTAAAAGCAAAAGTTAATTAGAGAATATTTTTAATACGTTGCAACTGTTCCTGATCCGTGGTCAGTTCCAAAAATCTGAATTCTTCCATTCAAATGAATGTTGTGAATGATATGTCTGATTATCTTTAAATGATATGGGCCGTTAGCAGACAGATGTAAGTGTAATATATAAAAGTTTGGCCAACCTTTTTTCAAATACAATTTTTCCACTTTCGAGCATCACAAACAAATTACATTCACTTCAACCCCCATCTTCTTATTCTGTATTTTTAAACCTTTTTTTTTACTTTAGACTCTGTAAACTGCTGCTGGAGCTAATAGCTACTTTTGTTACTGGTAGCACTGAAATAATCAAAGGAAAATTTTTTACATGTAGTGGGGTTTTTTTTCCATTTGCAGATCTCGGCCACATAATGGTCAGTGGTATCATTAATGGTATTAATATATATGTTTAGATCAGTCAGTGTCCTAAAAAGCAGCAAAGAGAGGAAACATCGAGTGTCTTTAATCTCTGTCTCTGTTTGTATGTCTGTGCCAACAGTCTGTTGCCAGGTCCGGCAGCGCAGCCTCCTCACTCTCCAGCTCAAATCCTTGTTTCTGTCAGTCATTTATTTACTCTGTGCCACATCTCTCACACACCCACCAGCTCCCCAGGGACTCTTGTTGTTGGCGACTCTTCTGTCCTCGTCACTGAGAGGTTAATGTTTGTGTGTGTGTGTGTGTGTGTTTTTTTAAGTTTACATCTACAAGAACTGCACTGAGGAAGGATGGTCCGATGCCTACCCGTCCTACGAGAAGGCCTGTGAGTTTGCGGAGGATGAAGAGACAGAACCTGAGGTAGGTGTTTATTTCTGTGGAGGTTTGTCGTTCAGTCAGAACTCGTCTACAAGGTCACAGACTTTGTGCACATGTGCATTCAGCGGAGACACCTTTCTCTTTCTAACTCTCTCATTTGGGTCTCCTGTCTGTTCTGCTGCCTGTAAATTACCACTGTGTAGAACAAAAGAGAGGAGGCATCACTCCTCACATTTTTGAGGACCCATCAGATGAAGCCTGTCGCTCTGCTGAAGATCAGTGGGTACTGTAGCGTGACTCACGTGCACATATAATGCCTTGTGTTCTCATTAAGAGATTTTAATTACTACTGGCACTTTATGCTGATTACGGTCGAGGAAGGCTCGATGACGGATGTTATTTCAAGCAGGCTGTAAAACAGATGATTGACAGTTCTGTCTTTCAGTCTGACGCCAAAATGAACCCTGGAAGATCGTCTTCACTAGAAATATGAAAGTCATTTACACTGTTAACTTTTTCCTGACAAGTGGCCTCTTGCTATGAACCGAAGATTGACTCTCATCTCTAAGTAGCAAAGGAGGAAGTGGTGTGATGTAGCAGAAAGTCTGTGGGAGCAGGTAGAGATGCATCACTCGAGAGAAACACCATCAACTCCTTCCACTTCAGTCGTGTTCCAGAATATTTTGCTGCAGAGACTAAGGTTAAAAAAAAATCTTTAGTCCTTGAAAAGACAAAGTGCAGATCACTTGATAAACCATGGAAGTCAAAATACACTTTGGGCAAAAGTCAAAAGAAAAAATTCACATGGTCAGATTGAGCTGTTTGTTGATGCATGTTCTTCACAGGCTCCAGAATAAAATGAATCAGGCTGCATCTATGAGTCTGCAAAAGTCAAAAGAAAAAATTCACATGGTCAGATTGAGCTGTTTGTTGATGCATGTTCTTCACAGGCTCCAGAATAAAATGAATCAGGCTGCATCTATGAGTCTTTTTGCAGTACGTCTACTGCTGCTTTTATCTGGATCAAACAATCATAACATGAAAATACACATAACTCTATATCCGTCTGTGATAACAGCAAAGGTGTGTCTTTGTGAAACTAACGTTTCTTAAGCGTTTGCAGTTTGTTTCTGATGTTTACGTGTTTGATTTGTCTGATACTCTTGTTTAGGCCGCCAATATTAACAGATGGGTTCTATCTAAAATAAAATCAGCAACAGCAGTGAAAAATAGTGTGTTACAGGTCCCTGATGAACAGATTATAGTGGAACACAGCTGGAAATGTAACAGATACCCAGGTCTTCTGGCACTTGTTGAAGTTGCAGGCCAAGGCGTTGGGGTGAGTTCGGTGTTGGGAGCTTGGTGATCGTAGCAGATGCTAAACTATTCGGCTACAACAACTTTGCCACTGGTAACGTTACTGTCGTCACCTGGTGTCTGCAGCTGTGGAGGATGTGTTGTTGCTGGTGTTCTACTTCGGCCTCCGCAGCCATCTTTGGTTAGAGAGGGTGCAATGCTACCAAGGGTGCAATGCAAGCTTTTGCATCCCTGTAGAACCAGGCCCGGTTCTCTAGTCCTAGTCCCCTGCAGGATGTAGCCTGGCTTTGCGAGATCTGTTACCTGCTGCTGCGTAAAGAAACTTCACAGGTGCATCGTTTCTGCATCGACTTAATTCACATCATGTCAGTCGCATCAATTCCGCAGAATCGTTCTAAGAGAAAACGCAAAGCCGCTGCGTCAACAACTAACAACTAATTTACACAATATAACAGCAATTTTTTAATGTAAAACAGTAACAGCAGCTTTTGACTTCCAGCATCCAACTCCCATCAAATTAACAAACACTTGTAAGGAATAACTTTTCTTTTCTGCATTTCAGACAACATACTTCTCCAACTTCAAGCAGGTGTACACTGCTGGCTACGCTACCTCCCTCATCTCTCTGATATCGGCCATTTTTGTCTTCACTGTCTTCAGGTGAAGTATCTCACATCAGTTTTATAACCGACCCACCGACATCATTCCCAAAACCTTGACACGTGTTTTTTCTTCTTCTTCTTCT
>NW_019525437.1:4672831-4766403 GCF_002814215.2 Seriola lalandi dorsalis
TACCCAGGTCTTCTGGCACTTGTTGAAGTTGCAGGCCAAGGCGTTGGGGTGAGTTCGGTGTTGGGAGCTTGGTGATCGTAGCAGATGCTAAACTATTCGGCTACAACAACTTTGCCACTGGTAACGTTACTGTCGTCACCTGGTGTCTGCAGCTGTGGAGGATGTGTTGTTGCTGGTGTTCTACTTCGGCCTCCGCAGCCATCTTTGGTTAGAGAGGGTGCAATGCTACCAAGGGTGCAATGCAAGCTTTTGCATCCCTGTAGAACCAGGCCCGGTTCTCTAGTCCTAGTCCCCTGCAGGATGTAGCCTGGCTTTGCGAGATCTGTTACCTGCTGCTGCGTAAAGAAACTTCACAGGTGCATCGTTTCTGCATCGACTTAATTCACATCATGTCAGTCGCATCAATTCCGCAGAATCGTTCTAAGAGAAAACGCAAAGCCGCTGCGTCAACAACTAACAACTAATTTACACAATATAACAGCAATTTTTTAATGTAAAACAGTAACAGCAGCTTTTGACTTCCAGCATCCAACTCCCATCAAATTAACAAACACTTGTAAGGAATAACTTTTCTTTTCTGCATTTCAGACAACATACTTCTCCAACTTCAAGCAGGTGTACACTGCTGGCTACGCTACCTCCCTCATCTCTCTGATATCGGCCATTTTTGTCTTCACTGTCTTCAGGTGAAGTATCTCACATCAGTTTTATAACCGACCCACCGACATCATTCCCAAAACCTTGACACGTGTTTTTTCTTCTTCTTCTTCTTCTCTACAGGAAGTTTCACTGCACCAGGAACTACATCCACATCAACCTGTTCTTCTCCTTCATCCTGAGAGCGAGCGCCGTCTTCATCAAAGATGGCGTCCTTTTTTCTGATGAAAACCTGGACCACTGCTTCATGTCGACGGTGAGTGTTAAACCCTCCTGCTCCATTAAGGCGTCTATATTTACCACTGAAGGACTTAGGGCCGTTACTTTAGTAAAAACCAGCGTCAGAAAAACACGCTGTGCTTAAGTAAAAGCAAACAAGGGAACATGTTGGAGAGAAAGAGTGAAAGTGAGTTTGTGCTGTATAGTGGAAAGTCCACTTATGGGAAATGTTTTGCAGCTGAAACAGAAAATGTAAAAAAGAGTAAAGAA
Organism: Seriola lalandi dorsalis; assembly: GCF_002814215.2. NCBI lineage: Eukaryota > Metazoa > Chordata > Actinopteri > Carangiformes > Carangidae > Seriola > Seriola lalandi. Next base: position 4,673,978 of record NW_019525437.1, read on the forward strand.
GGAAGAAAACAAGAAATGATAGAGGCAATAAAGGGAAAGTGAAGGGAGTGAGGGATGGAAAGGAGAAAAGGAAAGGAAATTAGGAGAGATGATGGTGGATATGAAGAAAAAAGAAGGACAGAACTAAGGATGGAAGAAAATATGAAAGGAAAAGGAAAGAAAGATAAAACTCTGTCAAAGAAGTTTTCACAGTCAGTGAAAATTACCAGTTTTCTTTTTTCATTTCCTGGTCGTGAACCCTCACGAACTCACAAGAGCTGATTATGGCAGAGAGCAGGGAGGGTTTATAGGACTGAAATGCTGGGAAAGACCGAGCTGGAGCCCCTGAGGACATTACTGATGCGGTTTCTGCTGATGAGAGTGCCTGCAGTGAGGAGAAGTGTCCCTCTTGTGTGGCTGCGAGCGACCAGCATCATCACACCAGCGTGACTCATTCAGAGCCGAAGTGAGGCTGAAAAAGGGGCCGCGACAGAAAGAGAGGATGAGAGGATGAGAGGGTGAGAGGGTGAGAGGATGAGAGGGTGAGAGGAGGCTCTTCTGCTCCATCAGAACCAAAATACAGATTTATGTAGAGAAAAAAAAACAGGTTGATGGATTAGTGAAGGTGGAAAGTGTGACAGAAAAACAAGGGCAAGTGATGAAAAATGGACGAGACGGTGGTGTTGGAAAAGTTGGTCGCAAAATCTATTTATTAGTAATCAATTACTTATTATTACTGCTCAGAACCAAATTATTACAGACTGGTGAAGTTAGTGAGCCAGATATTTTTCTAAGGAGTTGGTGAAGAGCAAGCATCCACCACTCTGTTTATCCAGTCATATAAAATATGAACCGTTTGTGTGAAAATTTATCATAATGCTGCACGAAGTCCTGAGTAAATGCAAAAAAGTCTTTTTGAGCTCTCACTGACCTTGACCTTTGACCTTTGACCAAATCTAATCAGTTCATCCTTGAGTCCAGGTAAATGTTTGTGCCAAATTTGAAGAAGGTCAATCAAGGTGTTACAGAGATTTTGTTGTAGGCCACTAGAATGGGATGGACGGAGAGCCCAGCTGGTGTGGAGGCATGAAAAGATGATGATTTAAATACACGAGGACAGAAAGACGTTGGTCGGGAGCTGTTCACTGACCAACGACCACCCGATGCTGCATTTACACCAGGTGCAGAGACATTAGTAGGCAGATGGTTAGCCCTTTGGCTTTGTAGTCATGACACAGAAGTGAAAATGCCAGAATTTGTCATTTTGGATTGTGTGTTGGGGGGAAGTTTACACCCAGAGGAACCTGAGCCAGACTCATTGCAGCAGCACATCTGGCCACACACTGTAAACTCAGATTCTCAGGCCTCTTCTCTTGTAGTCGTTAAACATATTGTTTTAAAGAATGAACCTGTGCTGACTGTCAAAGTAAAAGCATCTGAACAGGGTTGTTGTTCACACAAATAAAACATCTTATAATACAGTTTGCATTTTTGTGATGAGATTTTTATAATTATTCAGTACTGGAGGTTGGGTTAGAGAAAAAGAAAACAACAGCAAAGAAGGAACATCGGTTCTTGCATACATTTATAATATCAGACATGGATCCTTTTAACATAATGTACATCTTATAATACAGTTCCACAAACCTATCATGGACCAGGTCTTCTCTTCTACATGGATAATGATGTGGTGACTTTATGCTTTTGCTTCAGACATTTAGTGTTATATTAAACTTCCTCATTATGTTAATTTACAAAGTTCTCACTTTAAAGTGAATCAGCTGGAAACAAGAGTTTTCAACCAACTCACAGAAGTATGTTTTTATATATTTTTTATATACAGTATATATGTGTGTTTTTTCCTGACATGAGGACCTGTTTTTACTTTTGTGTTAAACAGGTAGGAAGATAGAGTCCCCACTTCTGTTAGCAGTCTATTTTTTTAATTATTATTATTTATGTAGTTCTAACATAATGTTTCAGTCAGGAACAAAACTGGCTAAATATTTCTTCCTTGTTGTGGGTTAGGTTTGAAATAAATACCTAACCCTATCTTATAAAACCATATGAAACAGATTGTAATATAATATCTCCTCTGGAATCAGACTGGAAACGTAAACCGCTCCTGTGTCAGTGTTTGATTTCAGTCAGTCAAGTGTCTAAACTCACATTGCTTTAAACTATAAACATGAACTATAAAGATGAATAAGCCTAAATAGTACGGTCACTTCAGCTGCAACATCAGACATAAAAGTGCTAACTGCTTCAAATATGAAAGGTGACAAATTAAAATAAGGCATTTATCTACTTTGCTGTCAGACATATCCTCATTATCAACCCCCCTGTGACCCATAAACTGATGTGAGAGGCCATTACTATTATAAATGATCTACATGGACTGATCTGATGTTTGTTGTGTTTGTTTGCAGACGTCTTGTAAATCAGCCGTGGCCTTCTTCCAGTTCAGCATCCTCGCCAACTACTTCTGGCTGCTGGTGGAGGGCATGTACCTGCAGACGCTGCTCGCTCTCACCTTCGTCTTCCAGAAGAAATACTTCTGGTGGTACATACTCATCGGCTGGGGTGGGTGCCTTCTCTTTTCACCTTTAGGTCGCTCTCTTCCTCACTTCCTCCAACTGTCTCTTGTTAAGGTTCTATACTGACTCTAATGGTCAGGTCATTGTGCTTGTGTGTCCTAGGTCTCCCTACAACAATCATAACAGCCTGGATCCTCACTCGAAACTTCTACGATAACAGGGGGTGAGCTCATGTCACATAAAAACACCTCAGTATTGAGGACATGGGACAGGATGCCACCTAAAACATCACTGTGGATATTTAGGATCTGGATTTGTGCTCCTTGTTTTTATGCCATTATTTGCTACAGAACCACACAGAGGTTTTTCACAGGTAAAACTGAAGAAGAATATTCCAGGTTCAGCAGAAGAAAACACCTAGGTTTGTGTTGCATTCCTTTACAGACAGACACAACATGGGTCAGCCTGCACATTAGGTGAACTTCAGACGGTCTCAGTTACATCTGCAGTCTTACTAAAGACCCATTTTTACACTCATGTGTAATGTGTTAATTACTGAGATATTAGTGTGTGGTTTTTGTGTTAAAACTGAACAGAGCCAGGCTAGCTGTACCCCTGTGTTTGCAGGCTTTGTGCTAAGCTAAGCTAAGCTAAGCTAAGCTAATCACCTGCTGGCTGCAGCCTTAAATGTTACAGATATGAGAGTGGTCTCAAAACTTTTGAAAAAAAGTTTTTGAAACCATTATATTAAAACGGATTTTTATATTAAAGGTCACATATTTTCTTCTTCTCCTGTGTTTTATCTGAAGTGTTGATCCATAAGAAGATATATTTTTGGTTTTAAGAACCAAAAACCATCTCTGTGTAGTTTTACATCTCCTCTCTCAGGCTTCTCTCTGGAGCTCTAGTAAAAACAGGTCAGTGAGCCAATCAGAAGAGAGGAGGCTCTGGGCCTCTCTTCTGGTTGGCTGACTGTTTTCTGAGTGAACCAATAAAAATATAGCAGATTTCAGGTAAAACACTCAGAGAAACCAAATCCTGTTGGATGGTGAGTCCAGGGGGGCGGGGCTTGGGGGATGGCTGTGATGGGTGACATCACAAAGTCACAGGAGTCACATGTAGAGATTCTCATTAATATATTAACATATTACACAACACAGTTGTCTTAAAAACAGTGATCAGAAGGGATGAAAGTTGAAAAATAAAAGTTTATGCTGGGTTTAGGTTTAGACTCGCCCATGAGGATCTGTGTCATGTGCTTCGGGACGACATCTGTACAATATTGTACTTCTGTGGCTGTCTTGTTTATCTCATTACTGCCTGTTGTGTGTCTCAGGTGCTGGGATGACACAGATGTGGCCTTCATCTGGTGGATCATAAAAGCTCCAATAACTGCATCGCTACTGGTGAGTGCAGAGCTGTTACAGTGGGAGCTATTGAGGAATCACAGGAGTCCTAAATCTCGGATCAGGCCTGTGTTGTGACTGCAGACTCTTATCCTGTCTTCACAATAATAAGTCAAGGAGAGTGGATTCTGGGAAAATTGGCCGGTGTGCAGATTTGTCTACAAGCTCATCGTCTTTGGCAGTTGACAGAAACAGCTAATCGGCGGACTGTTGTTTGTTTTAGAGCCTGATTGTAGCAGCATGTTTTTTCCCTCTTTTCCTCCTCACTTTGGCAGGACTAATTTGTTTGTACGCTGGTCCTTGTCTCTGTTTGTTCCACTGTCAACCTGGAGAAAGAATAAAGGGCTGCGCACCATCTCATGTACACATGCTGTCACTCACTGTCGATCAGCAGCAGCACCAGCTCTTTAAGAGAATCTGCTAAATACATACAGATTTTTTTATCTGTAAAAGATTTAGATTTGAAGAAAGAAAAGAAGATTCAATTTGATGTTTATCCATCACCCAATAACGTCAGAGATTGGCATTGATTTGTCCCGGTTTAATTCTGCGGCAGAACAACAAACCCAAACTTAAAGAACCAGAACCAGGAGTCCTGATCCCCACAGAGCCCTGATCTCAGCATCATGGAGTCAGGATCACATGAAGCTTAGTAGTAGTTAAATAGTTAAATAGTTAAAGCTATTAGAGCGATAGAAAAGTGGAAGAACAGCATTCCCATGCCCTCCCATGACGGATCTGAATGAGCCTGTTTGCATCGATCTTGTAATTTCCTGCCCTCTTGTGGCCGCAGTAGGCCACTGCCTTTGGGAGCTAGGTTGAATGGCAGCCGTTGCATCTGTCATTTTTGAGGGCGCGGCCGTGTCCTGTTGACAAAGGCTGGGGCTTCTCAAGCAGAAGGTGGAGCAGCATTTTTTGGACCTTTTTTGCATTGTGGATCTTTGACAGGTGACCAGCTATAATTAGCTACAGAGAGGTGTGATTGTTAAACCAGGTGACAGAACACAGGGAAGGAGTTTCTTAAAGAGTCTTTTGTCCCTCAGGACTGGGTCAGCCTTTACAAAGATATCTCAGGCTGGTCTGTAGTGTTAGGCCAGTCTTCATTTTGCTCATAGATCAGTCTGATGTTAGTCCGATCAAAAAAGACTGACTCATTTTCGGTTGGCCTTTTGGTTTTATATTGAAGAAGTCTTAATTTATTAAGATAGTCAAGAACTAAACTGCTTTGTGCAACGGATGAATTTAGACGCCTATTTATGTTATATCAAGGTCATAGTCAAAATATATTTTTGTGAAACCATCCCCTGGTGTTTGTGTGGTTGTGTTGTTTCCTTCTTTCTTCCACAGTGACGGAAGTCGAGTCTACAGTGGTTTTGATTTTGATTTGCTGGTAGTCCATTCTCATTGGTTGCAAAAGCACTTGTCTTTTTCTCCTGATTATTCATCTATGAACTGCTAAAGAATATGTGTATCAATTCCTTCAGTTGCAATCAATAACTCCAGGCTTCTGCTCCCTGTCTTTATTTCCTTAAGTTTCCTTTTAGTACAGCCAGAGGCATATCTGTGTTTTGTCTTAGCAGCATGATGATTGACTGGACGGTTGCTAATCAAAACTCCACGAAAATCCATCCACTGATATGAGGGCCCCCAGGTCAGACAGATGTTTATTGGCTTGGTATGATGTATCTGTTGAGTACGGAGCACCCTGTGCTGGAGCGGAGGCATTGATTGGCAACTTTCTGTATTTAAAAAAAAGACTCAATCAATACAGCTGTAGTGCAGGTACTTGCATCTGTGGAACACGTAACATAGAGAAGTATAAGACAAGAATAAGTCTTTCCATTGGTTTCATGTAGGTGAACTTCATCATCTTCATCAACGTGATCCGGATTCTGGTCCAGAAGCTGAGGTCTCCTGGTGTCGGCGGCAACGACACCAGTCACTTCAAGTAAATATATAAATATCCCTCCACATGACGACACGTATACACACACATACAAGAATGTAGACCTCACGGGTGTGTTGTGTCATGTGTGTGTGTGCAGGAGACTGGCCAAATCCACTTTGCTTCTCATCCCTCTGTTTGGGATGCACTACATGGTGTTTGCCTTCCTGCCAGAGAACACGGGGGCAGAGGCCCGACTCTTCATCGAGCTCGGTCTGGGATCCTTTCAGGTAAAACACGACACGGAGACAAATCAAAAAATCATGTCAGTTTTCCATGGAAACATCATGACACAGTGTCTTACACTTTCTTGCAGATATTTTTCTAAATAACATGTTTCTCTTCTGAAGGGATTCGTTGTGGCCCTGCTCTACTGTTTCCTGAACGGGGAGGTGGGTAAATGCGACATGACATCTGTAGACTGATATGATATGATTAATATGAGCTGGTTAGAAATGTGCTTGGATCTTGGTCAATATTATTCAGCAGTTAAAAGAACATACAACTGGTTTTGCATGTTTTAGCCAATCAACTGCAAGTTTTATTATATAGAGCGTACCTGAAACCTTGTCAGTAGAGAGAGAGAGAGAGAGTTAGCATTAGCACAACCGCTAACACTGTGCCAGCCACTGCCAGTTACAAGCCAACAAACAACATAAACAGATAAAAGATGCTAACTGTGCTAAAGGTTCAGATGGGTGATTCTGGTCTCAACAGACTCCTCATTTGAGTCTGGGTTTGACTGAGGCTCAAACATGAGGCTGAGTCTCTCTGATGTTTCCTCCTCTAACCCTCTTGATACTCTCTGCTCTTTCACCTGTCCACCTGGAGAAGGCAGGTGGTGGGCGGGGCACAAGGCCTGATCCAGATTTCTCAATCAGGAAGTAAGAGGAGATGAGCTTCAGACCCAGTTTTTTCACTTTTTATGTGTGAAAACCATGTTAAACATAAAAAATGACACAGGAGAGTATTTTTTTTACAGAGTTTAAAACATTTCTTTAATAAAAAATGGTGTGTTTTGTCCCAGGTGTCACAGGTGTCACAGGTGAAGGAAAATGAAAACAAGAGTGAGGGAGATGTCAATCAAGCACTGAGAGTCTAATCAGGCAAACTAAGTGAAAACATCAGTGGGTTCATCAGAGTTGTGTTGAGAAGTTCGAACCTCATTTCATCTGGGCTCTGAAGGTTTTGTTTTAATTCAGTGTTTCTGTGCATGTGTGTGTGTGTGTTCATGTGTGTGTGTGTTCATGTGTGTCTGTGTTTAGGTGCAGGCGGAACTAAAGAAGAGGTTTTGGAAGTGGCAGACTCAGAGCTACCTTAGCTACAGTAAACAACGGCGTCCGTTGTTCACTGAAAGCAGTACGGTCACTCAGATCTCTGTTCTGGACAAGTCCAGCCCCAGAGGGCAGCCGGGCTCAGAGATGCACGCCCTCACCCACACCGTCACGCCCAACAACGTCTCCGCCGTCTGAGGAACGTTCAACTGCGACACTGTGTCCGTCGTGTCCCGTGTATCAACGTCTGCTTTGTGTCTGGACGACGTCCTGAACAGAAGACTAAAGCGCAGAGTGTTGAATGTTTGAGGTTCCTCTCATCTCTGTCAGGTACTGAAGGTTTTACAGAATCCCTCATGCGCCAAATTTACAAATGTGTAGACCTGTAAACTTGAGTCTAACTTTTATTAATTCACTACACAGAATAAACTCACCTGAGGTCATATTACTCATGACGTTTGAAATTTCAGAGATCATGAGGAGGGTTTCATTTTCACATCATTAAAGAAAACTATGATTTTTGCTTTGGGGAACCTCCTCCACATTTTCAGGCAACGACTAAATTAATTCTCCTCTATTACAAAATCACGGATATCAGAGTTAGTATATGGCTTCAAAACATTTCATTTATTTTTGTAGAAATAACAAATAATCAACAGGATTTAACCGAAAGTAAGAAACGACTTATTCCTCCTGCGTCCTGAGTCTCTCTTGCTCAGTCTTTCCTCTTGAGATAAAATGTTGTTTTTGCTCATATTTTCAGCGGCTCATAAAAGCAAACAAATGCATGAAAATGGGCATCAGTAAAATATATTTTCATTATGTTGTGGTGTCAAATAGTGAGAGGAGGGAGAACACAGAGCAGGAGTGGCAGACACCATCATTTTCAAAGAAATTTTATATACATTTCAGTTTTTTTTTGCAGATTTACCTGTCTGCAACAGGCCGCACAGGTGAACGCTAGGTTCATGTTAGTGCAGTTTATCACCCACTTTCAAACATTTATCACCTTTTATGAGCAGTCAGTGCAAAGTGAGAGATTATCAACCAGGTTAATATACTGGACCACAGACCCGCATTAGTGCTATAAAATGACGAGTCCCAGATACTTCCTGTAAAACAGCTCAGGGACGTGGCTGTGCCCTGCTGTTATAAACAGATGTTCATTTGGCAAACCAACCAATTAGTTCTCATGCTTGAAGTCTTCTGTCCTGTAAAACCAAAACATGGTGTAAAAAAAACACTTAAGATTAACTATAAATCTCATCTTCGTGCAGCTTTGTGCAGAGTGTGGGATGGATTATTCACTGCTGCCCTCTAGTGGCTGGAGGAAGAAAACAAAGTTTTTGTGCTCCAGCATCAGGGGGCAGTAATGGGCCAGTTACCGGCTGGACAGGCCACATAAAAATAAGATTTTTGTTTTATTGCAAATGTTTTCAAAACGTATAGTTCAGTGTTAAATGTAAAAAAGATGTAAAGGATGAAGATTAACTGGTTGGTTCACGTCTAGTTAACTTTCCCACCTTTAAACGTACGGTTTCTGAAATGCCGTCCTCACAGTTCTTAAAGGAAAATCACTTAGTATGCACTTCTCCTTAACTTTACAGATCTGTACTTTCTTTGAATACTTTGTGTATTAGTGCCGTTCATTAGAGCCTGGACTCACCGTGACGTCCTTGTCGTTCCTGCTGTTACTGATTCAGCGCCACATGGTTTCTTGAACGTTGGGCATTGGCCATTAAATGATTGTATTACAGAGAGATTCCCTATTAAATTAAACAGTCTTATTAAATGGAACATGCCCACGTTACCATCGGTGGCTCTGCATGCAACATGTTGCACAGTGCACTAGCGCACATCTGGAGCACTAGACTGTAAAAGCTATTTATTTGTCAGATTGTTTTTTTTTTTTTACATCTTTGTGTGAATGTAAATAGACCTGAACTACTTTACATGTATTTTATGACAATGTTGCAGTTATCCAACAGATTTATATCAGTTTCAGATTGTAAAAAAGTTACTTTAAGATAGATAAGTTGGTATTTATGTTTACCATTATTGTATCATTATTTTTGTATCATACATGTAACTTTTAAAAAAACGTTTTATTCTTATTTGCCATAATATTGCAAAATGTGGAAAAAATTAAAATATATGTCTATGTTTGTTAGCAAAGGTTTAGCGAAGCTCAGTTACCAATTGCTGTGCTAATGCTAATGCTAATCCAAAGCATGTTTCCTCTGAGGAATATGTTTTGAAATCAAGATTTTAAGCTGAATTCATATTGTTTCTGTGCTTTACTTTGGTTAGCATATAGCAGGTGTGTAAAGTAAATACTGTACATACATATGTACAGTTATATATTATCCACATTATTCAGCTACTGACCGCTACAGTGCCTTTATCATACAGTATAACTCACTGTCTCTCTGCAGTTCAGGTGGATTGAACCTACAATATAGGTTTGCATTCAAAATTTGTGTGACAAAATCATATATTTAAGATTGTGATATTATACCATGTACTTGAGTATTTGCTGAGCAGCAAAAACATATTGCCTCTGTGTTGTGACAGATTCAAGTTACTGCTTAAATGACAAAAAAAAGTTTGTTAAATTTAAAATTGTGCAGCAAGGATGAGGGTTGGACTTGTGCTTTATAGATTACATCTATTTACAGTTTCGGTGTGGACAGTGAACATGTTATTACTCTTCTCTTACTTGAAAAAGTGATTGTGAATGTTTCTCTTACAGGTTCCAGTTTACGACATAATGCAAGCTGCTGGTTTGGTGTTTTCTTATTTGGGCTGGGGGCAAAAGTTAAAGGATTCTGTGTTCCCTTCCCCATCTGTGGCACTCAGTCCCAAACCCATGAATCTTTTAATAAGACTCACAAACACATCAAACAGCTGGGCACTATAGTTTTTAGCAGAACTGCCTCAACCAGCAGGAAATATTGTGTTTGTTAGGGACTTTTTTCAGCAGAAGATTGAGCACACATTTCAAATTATTTTGTCCAACAAAAGAGGCTGTTTGTAGGTTTTGTCTGCCGCTGTCGTTTGACAAAAGCTTGTAATACAAGAGGTTATAATACGCCGTCTGAGCAGCTACATCTTCACGTCAGGCTGCGGCTAGCTGGTTAGCATGCTAACTTCAGTGGAGGAAAAGATGTGAGTTGATATTGATGTTGCTTTCCACCACTGGAGACAGCTGTTGGTGAGTAAATGAATGAAGTTTGATGCTAACTCGCAATGTTTATTCTAGACTGGTAAATAAACAGCTATGCTAACGTTAGCTATGTTCATTACCTTGAACACACACACTGTCGTTTATTTTGCCTCAGTCCCACATAGACCGTCCTGTTTCCTGTATACCTCAAGTATCAAATGTGGATTCATCCGCAGCTGAAAATAGTCCCAAAGAAATGCACTATTACCTCTTGTTTTGGGTAACAGTTGTTAAAAACTACAGTTTCCAGCTGTTTTTGGAAATTGCTGAGCCTCTTTTGAAATTGAAACTTTGTATTTGTGACCTTCTTTTTAAAGGTTTATATCTTCGGCAGAGTAATGACAAATGGTTTTGATCTTTTCCTTAGTCTGATTGACAATAACAAAAAACACAGAATGAGACCAGCCTCATAAAAGACTGATGTCCAAATAATTATAACATTAACAGACAACATCAGTGAGCCAACAAGTTAGAAACATTTATTGTCGATAATGTACAAAAAACCCTTCACACACACCAAACTAAATAAAATGGTGCACTGTGCAGTGAAATAGATCAAAGAAGGGCTCATGAGCAGACAGAAGCAGGCTCACAGCAGAGAGCTTTAAGGTACTTTTACATTCAGCCATCAGTACACAAACTGCCGAATACCCACACCCCCACCCCATTTTTTTTTTCTTAACCTGTAAATGATCTAAACAGGCAATTGGTATAATGAAGCAATTCAACAAAGATAACCACCATCAAAAAGCTAAAAAGAAAAACATTTTAAACCAATTCTCATGTCATGCTGCACAGTAAAAAAACAGAAAAGCAGTTCTTTTATGGCACTTTTCTTTTCCTCCTGTTTGGGAAAATTAACATTCAAAGGAAAAGTATTGGATGGGTCCTGATGGGACTCGAGCTACAATTAGATAAATCGTTCACAGTTGAAACCCAATATCTGTGTTCTAGCTTTATTAATTGCCTCACCCACTCGTTACAGTGGATTCGAAAAAACAGGGACACAGCTGAGATTCTCCTAATGGCCAGAAAGCTCGACCCTCCCTTGTGATTACGTCTGCCGGTTCAAATGAGATCAAAACGATTTAACACGCATGCATCAGCCTATTAGAGAGTACAGAGGCATTACAGGAGGCTTTATACTTTTAGCACAATCACCATTTAAGAAAAAAATCTAATAATAATAAAAATATGAGAACAATCACAGCGCAAAGTTTTTTTTTTAAATGACAGCTATTCACTTTGAACCACAGAAAACTCCATTTACAAGGTACGACATTGGCAGCTTGTTTCTGTCTCGCACATTTAAACTGCGGTTTATTTAGTCACAAAGGTTGGCTACAGACCTTTCAAACACTTCAACTAACTACTTCATAGTTCAAAACAACAGGTTCAAATGAATATTTATTCTTATAATAATAGCAACATCTTTGTCTGACATCAACAGAGTACTGGCAATATAAGGCTCCAACTCCCGTATTAACACTAAAGGAAATAAATCTATGAACACATCAACAGAATCAGGCTCATGACGTGGTGAGATTGTCTTAATGTCTGTGATGAACGTTGACTGAACATTCAACTCAACCAGAGCAGAGGCGCTGATTGTCCAGCCCTTTACCCCCCCCACCCCCCACCCCCTCTGAACATCAGCAGATAAGACAGGGCCCCCCTATGGCTGCTGTTGGAACTGCACTGGTATTATTGCAGGTCAGACTGAAAACAGTTTGCGGTCAGCCCTTCTTTTTCTCTCTTTGCCTTTGCGTGGTCTGAACTCACAGAAAACATGGATCTGGATCTATCTGCAGGTCAAAAGACGTCTGTACGCTGAGGTTAAAAATGGACAGAATCTGGTTGAAAAGTTGTTGTTTTTTTTTGAAGATCTATATAAACATTTCTTCCATGTAATTTCAGTGACAATATTTCAATTTTACCAGTTTAAAATAAATTCAGTAAAATGCTATGTAGACAAAAAACAACCACAAGGTCCATTAGTAGTTGTTAATCAATTAATTGTTTGGTCTATAAGCCCAAAATCCAAAGATATTCAGTTCATCACAAGCAGCAGGAGCTGGAACTATCAAATGGATGACCTTTTATCTTCGAGAAAAGAAAAGACCAAACCAATTAATTCAATTAATCGATTAATTGCCAAATCGTTGTAGCTCTGGATGATAATACACAGTGTTTTGCTGTTGATGCGGATGCTGCAGAATTTTTGAAATCAATTGAAGTCAATTTTTCTGAGCATTTTGCAGACTTTTCGTCCGTTGGCTTAAAGGTTGAGAGTGAAAACAGGATTATTATGGGACGACATGGAAGTCCTATGACAATTTGGCAAAATCCATCTGCTGATACAGATGTGATATGTTTAAAAACTCCATAAAAGCTAATAAATAGACAGAACGCATAATTCTCGACAAAGGTCAAGAATGATGCTTTCTGTCTCATTGCGTGTAAAACATTCATTTTCCAACCAAATTTCGTTCAGTTTTAATCTTGATGCAGGGCTGTTGTTGAGGATATCAGGTATCGTTTGAATTTGGCAGTTTGATATTTAAAATTAGGCTGTTTCTGTAAAACAAGAAAAAAATGAAGGTGAAATTAAAGTTCAATGAATGAAAAGGATTTAGTCATTTTCCATCAACATGAAATTCCTGGCAGTGTCGAGAAGATAAATGAGGGAGATAGAATCTACGGGAACTGTAACAGGACAGTTAAAAGAAGAACGTAAGAATGCAAATGTAAAAAATAAATAAATAATCTGAAAATGATTTAGATTTTTTTTTGTTGTTGCCAACATTAAGTGGGTTTTCCTGGGGTCTCCTTTTCCTAGTATTTCTAAATATGGATAAGGAATATTGTTTAATTATAATGGAGTGTAAAATCCAATCACTTAATAAAAGAATTTAAACAATCAATTTAATTGTTTTATTTATTTTGAAGAAATAAATTATTACTATTGTTGTTTAAAGACTTTTTGTCAGTTTCAGGACTCCATACTTCTTTTGCCTGCAAATTAACAAAAATATATTTATTGTGTGACTGTGTTCAAACAGCTAATGAGGAGAAAACTCAACGTTTAACTACATTATAATACTGAACTGAGGAGATGTGCTTTTCTATTATTATTATTATTATTATTATTATTATTATCATAAATAATGTGCACTCATAAAAGAAATGGCAAATATCTATTGGTCAAAGAATTCACTTATTTTTTGTTTTGGAGTTTTGCAGTTCCAGTTTCAGACGGTTAAATTCAGACATCTGCTGTTTGACCAAATTATTTCTGTCCTTGCAGAAATCGTCAAATCTATTGGACATTTAGAATAAAGCCCCTTTGAAGTAGAAAACTGTTTCATATTTTGAAGAATATCATAAAGAAAATGCTCCTGTGGTTCAGGTTAATGAGACTTTTTACAGTCTGGTAATTCCCCATTTTCCTGCTGTAGAGAAGATAAAGGTTTTTGTCTGTAAAACAAGGAAATGAAAACATATTTATCACTGTGTGCATGTGATAGTGTACTGTACATACTGAGTTAATATACTGTAGCACTGCTTTATTAAAAACACTAATCGATCGTATGCTGTGCTCATCTTTCACAAAGACGAGTTAAAGTACTTTGAAGGCCATCCAGGTTTGAAATACTGATTTAGTCTTAAGCATCATAAAAGCACTTTGTTAAACCCTTTTCTTCACTTTGCAGTTTCGTTTTTTTATAACTGAAAAGACAAATTTTCTTTTCTTTTAAATCATCAACAGAAGTCAAAATACTTGTTTTGTGCTTAAAGGCACTTTTGGAGACACAAAGTTGTCAGGGATTCAGAGGAGAGTTGAGTCAGACCAAAGGAAAAATCTGCAGTGACATCAGTTGCAAAGCTAACTCAGCCTTTGCAAACAGATACGTGCAAATAAAATACAAACTCAGTGAGGAGTCGATTAATTCGTCTTTGGAGTGAGAGAATTACCCCCCGAGTTAAGTTAAAAGTCACTCTCCAGAAGTCGCATCCATCTCAGTGTGCTTGTTTTCAAGCTTAAGGAGAGCGAACACCACCAGCTGAAATACAGAGATGCTGCATGGTGGCATGAGGAGTTTGTTGAAAAAGGAAAACCCTCATTAATAAAAAATTAAAACAGATTTTTCAAATGGTCGGGAAAAAAAGTGATCATCCCTAAAATAAGTGAAGTGCTGTGATGTTTCAGATGGTCTAGACCTTCACTTAGACCAGTACAATGTTGAAACTTCCTGCAGGAGGCTGTTGAAGAGGCAATAAAATCAGTATTACAGCGCGTCGCCTTTGCAACAGCCTTTTAGTTAAACAGTTAAAAAGTTTATGAAAAAAAAAAAAAATTGTTAAAAAATGTAACATCCAATTAAAAACACTGAATTCCCACGAAAAAAGAAAGAAAAGGAAACGTAAACAATACCACATGTACAATAAATGAAATTTCATGCAAGCAGTTGAACTCATGGTGCTTCAGTCATGAATTCGTTTTTCATTTGACATTTTCTGTACTAACGGCTGTTTAAAACTACAGACGCACAGACCTCCGAGGCGTGTTCTTCTTCTCTGACATCTCGTGTCAGTGCTGAGATTTAAAAAGAAAAAAAAAAAAAAAAAAAAAAAAGAGGTTTGTGATTGTGGTCGTCGTCTGCAAACCTCAGAGCTGCACGTACATCCGAAGAAGACACTTTTGAGTCGAGCATCTAACCCTTTTTTTTTTTTCTACTCTTTTTTTTTTTGGCATTTCACATAACTGTAGAAAATATGTCCTTCCGATAAATACTGTTACCCCAAGTTTATCACCTGCTGGATCCAGCTGAAGTTTCTCCTCAATCTGGTCCTCTTCCACGCACATTATATTGTTTTACATCAGTCACAGTTTACACAGGAAATGAAGGCTTGTGCCAGTAACACTGAGCTTTCATACACAGTCACTGTTTGTACATGAAGAGCACTGCAGTAATTTAGACATGATGTAGTTGGCAGGTCTGGGTGTGATGTGTTTACCTCAGTCAGAAACACTCATTTAAGGTACTACTGTACATCAGGGTGCCCCAGTTTCTCACCTCGCTTAAAGGGTCACTCCAGTGTTTTAGTCCTGCAACCTTTATAAAATCAAGTGGACCCAACGGAGTCGGATTAAAAAGCAGACTGGTCAAAGTTCAAGCAGCAGCGGTCAAGATAATCCTGAATTTTAGTTCCTAGAAGCTTCAAAAAACACGTAATACTACATTTCCCATAGTGCTCGTCGCCTGGTAAACATCTTTAAAACCCCACACGCCCTCAGTTTGTAACACGGGTTATTTCCACCTCCGCCAAAGCCACAGAAAAAACAATATACAGCTGTTCACAAAGGCTGAGCAGCAGCAGATCTTTACATGTAAAAACAGTGGAGTGCCCCTTTAAGTTATTTACATGAGAGCCACTGGTGTGTGTTTTAAATGAAGCCATTTCACGGCACAGCAGCTGCGACACATGTATGTAACGGAGGAATATAGTGTGTGGTTGTGGTTTAAAACACGTTTTGAGGACAGAGCGTGAAACCTTCCTCAGACAGACTGGAATGATCGCTGTGAGAGGACACACACTGCAGGGTAACACACTGGCCCCCCTGTGCTGGACAGCAGCAGATACTGTAGCACCAGACGACTGTAACACTGACTCAATATATACATAGATAACCATGCTTCTTCTGCATGTTTCAGCCCAATGATGCACGAGATACACACTACACTCCTTATTCATGCCTTTAGAAAAATGTTAGGCTTAGTTTGTTTTCACTCCAGCTGCACCTGAACCAGGTCAAAGGTCAGGACATGTAGAGATTTAAGAGAATAATTGGCGACATTCAGGTTTGGTCGTGTTTTCAAAGGGGAAGCAGGTCAGACGAGAGGCTGCTCTGGATCGGTGGAGTTGAGCTGGGTTTCCATCATGGTTTCGTCCGGGTACGGGTTGGGGTACGGGTTGAGGAACGGGTTGTTGAGGCTGGTCATCGGGACGAGGGTGGGCGTGTTGTTGGTGGTGGCGGCGGTGGCGGTGGTTTTGGCGGCGGCGTCGGGTCCCGTAGCGGACGCGGCGTCTACGGCGGTGCCGCTCAGGTGGCCGGGGTCTCGGCCTGCAGGCTGGACATGCGGATCTGCGAGCTGCTCTTGCTTAGGATGGACAGCTGCGTTCCCCCGTTCACCCCACTGCTCGCCAGCGAAGGATGCCGGTGCTTCAGGTCCACAGCAAAGTACCTGTTCACCGTCCAGCTGCGCCATTTCCTCTTGATCTCCGATTGCACCTTGAGGGATATACTTCACAAGGTCATTATTAATGGACCTCGCTGGAAAGAGACAAGCTGACTGTCCCTCTGTCTCACTACAGTTCTGTCTGCACTCGACTTAAAGCTCATTGTTGTCAGTTTTTACTACTTTCTTAAAGGGAACATGTTGGTTTAAACCAGTTTTTACCTGGACTTTATGTCCCCACATACTCAAACATTTGCAGTTCCTGTTTCAAAAAACTAAGTAAAAAAAAATGTCTAAAATGTTTTTTGCTTCAATACTTTTAAAGGTTCTGTAAACGAGATTTTAAACAATATCATAGCGGCAAACAACTATTTTCTATGTAAAGATATAGTGTAGTCACGGTGTCCTGAGCAGAGAACGAAGTCAGCGCTCAGGTGAGAGCGACTTGCAAGAATTTCCTCCACTGAAGAAACCACATTTTCATCTAAAAAGGCCTCTGACGAAGAAAGAGACCAGAGCACAGGTTGACCGGCCGCTGTGACTATCAGCTCGAATCCCAGTTAGCTTTACCGGCTCCGTCAGTGTCGTTCGTGCAGCCGGTCCCAGCGGATAAATCCAAGGCAGATTTTTTTTCCCCAGTCCCAACTGTGGAGCCAATACTGGTCTGGTTTTACCGAGATGGAGAGACCCACAAGCAGCTTAAGGGTCCAGCTTGACCCAGAACTGCCTTTTCTTCTCCTCAATGTGTCAGTAAGTTGATGCTACTTAATGCTACATGTCTGTTTTCATTAGTGACGGCTAATGGTTGTGGCGAGATTGTTTTTTTTGTTTTGTTTTACGGCTTGTGGGTTGTGGCCAAGCGGAGGCCGGGGGTTTGGCTGACAAACCGTGTGTTTTGGACTGAGATGCTGGTGGTGCAGTGCGTCGTCTAGTGGCGGTGACGTTCGTTTACAGAACCTTTAATTAATCGGAAAAGAAATGTGTTTGTTTGAATCTAGAAACTGAAAATAATGAGCCTGATTCATACTGTACTGCTTCAACTATTCCTCATGCGTTTGCTGTTGATCAGTGATGTTGTTCTGTATATATCTAATTAAATTGTGCATGTAGAAGACTCTATGAGAACAGTGTCAGTTACATGTCTTAAAGGAGATTTACCTCTCCGTTCAGGAAGCAGTAGAGGACGGCAACCACAAAGCCCTGCAGAGACAGACAGAGGGTCAGAGTGTGAGACAGAAACACCGACTTATCTGTTTTTACGAGAGGTAGCTGTCGGATGAAACACAAAGTAAGAGTAGTGAATCCTTTTCAATCTACAGCCATTAGTGCAGGTGCACATATGATAAGGTGGAGCTGTTTGGTTTGGTAACATATGATCTGTAATGTGTTGTTTGCCTCACTATGATCAAAGTCCTCTCCATACACAGACTGAAAAATAAAATGTTGAAGGTGTGACACTGAGCACGGCCTCGCAGTCAAGGTGTTACTCTGTTTTATCATTTTACTTGGTCAAAACTTGACTGCCCAGTTCTCACTGTGTGCTTTACAATAGATCCACGTCTCAAACCTCAAATTTATAGTCGTGTTAATCTCCTCTTGAATTAAAATGTAACGTTAGATTGTTATTTAACTCTGTATGAATGTATGGAAGTAGCAATTTTTTTCCTAAATCTAATCCACGACGGAGAAACACGGAGTCACCTGGAAAGATCCGAGTCCGAGCTCAAACACCAGACGCTCCCTCTTGCTGAAGTTCTCAGGGGAGAAGGCGAACACAGTGTAGTGAATCCCGAACAGAGGAATCAGCAGCAGAGTAGAGCGGGCCAACCTCCTACAAAACAACACACACACAAACACACACACACACACACACACACACACTCACAAGTTATTGTGAGAGGACTAGACAACAGTGTACGGTGTGTGTCCTCATTATAATGTGAACACAGGTATGATGACAATATTCTGACTTAATAATGGGCTTAAACATGAGCTGCAGTTTGGGAGCACATTGTTCAGTTTGATATACAACTGAATGTGAGTTCGATCACAGAGATTAGAGATAATAATGATCTACTATCTGACACATCACAAGATTATTGATGAAGGATAATATAGAAAGAAAATCTGTTGATGTTGTTTAAATGATGTTGAACCATCTTTTACATCTTCACTTCAGCAGCTTCACTTCTTTCTGTCCATTTCCACCACAACCAGATTGATCTTCAAATGATGAAGCTCTAAGTCCAGGAAAAAGATGCTGACTGTGATTAAAACTTTGAAACAGGGCGATCTGATAGCTGAATGGTCAGGACGCTCAAATGTCCTGAGCAGCGAGTCCCCGGTTCCGCGTCCGGACCCGGACCATTCGCTGCATGTCACTCCCTTACTCTCTCCCTTACTCTCACAAAGTCACAACTGTAACGTGAGTTACACTGATTTATGTCATGAGTTGTGCTGTGTTACGTGCCTCTCTGTTACAGTGTGTGAGTGTGTGTTGGTATGCCCTGCTCCGCCCTCCCCTCTCCTCCAGCAGGTGATTCGGGCAAATTTGAACAACGATGCATTTTAGTGCTTGTGAATTCAACTTGTAACTTCACATGTAAGACAAAGATTGTGTAATTTCTTCTCACAAATATTACTCACAGGTAAATACTGGATTCATTTCCTCCAATATCTGGGGACTGTAACTTCTGGACGAGGATGACGATGATGCCGATGAAGAGAACAAAGTTGATCTGCAGCAAAGAAAAAAAAAGAGAAGGTAATGGAAAGGAAATGTATTAAATAATAAAAACGTCTTTGGTAAAGGCGGTGATGTTCTTATGTCCCAGTTTCTGAAACAGACTGAAAACGCACCATGATGGAAGCCAGCACAGGTCCTTTTATCACCCACCAGATGGCAGCGTTGTCATTCATGTCCCAACAGCTGAGAGAGACAAAACCACACAGTTAGCAACATGAACACACAACCTTCAACATGAGACTAAAAGTCTGCTGCTGATAACCCACCCGATATCATCAAAGTGCAGCCTCAGCACCGCCCAGATGGTCACGCACACGGTGGGGGTCCCTGATTGAAACAGGACAACAAAGACGCGTTCGATCTGGAACATCAAGGCGAGAATCAAATACGTTTGTGTGATGTGTTTGATGTCTCACCCCAGCCAATGATGATGTACCAGTAGAAGTATCTCTTCTCAGGGAAGAAGGTCTCCACCAGTAAAGTGAAGAGGTACAGGCCCTCGATGAAGAGCCAGAAGTAGTTGGAGAGGACGCAGTAGTGGAAGAATATCATCACCGCTCGACACTCCAGCTTCAAGGACACGAGAGACAAAGAGACGACGAAAGGAAAAACATGAGAACATTGTATCTGAACACCAATGACTGCTTGTTAACACCTGAACGCGTGCGCAGGTGCGTCCGAGTTACTCACAGTGTGTATGAAGCAGTGCTCGCTGTCCTCTGTGGCGTACAACACGCCGTCTTTGATGAAGACAGAAATAGCTCTCAGGATGAACGACACAAATAGGTTCATGTGGATGAAGTTCCTGGTGCAGTGCAGCTTCCTGTGGAGAAACAGACATGAACACATTGAATATCATGTTACCTGTTTGACAAAAAGACCCACGACCTCTGCCGCACAGCTTTGCTCATCATTTGTCAACACGTATAGCAGTGGCAGCAGCTGCGGGAGTAGAAGTCGTAATGATACTAATACTTCTAGTACTAGTAGAGCTAGGGTTGCAAAATTCCGGGAATTTTCAAAAATGGAAACTTTCCATAGGAATTTATGAGAATTTATGGGAAAGTATGGGAATAAACGGGAATAAACTGGGAATTTTCAAAATTGAAGGTTGGCTCTTCATAGGGAACTTAAATATAGTTGAGGAAAGTATATTTTAGCATAATCTTGACTAAAATAAACAGATGCCATTCAAATACACTTGAATAGCCATGCCATTCCTCAATCACATGCACAAAGCACACTGCTTACTGCATGGCTAACGAGACCACACCCACTACTGGCACTGTGCACGCCTCCATCACATGTACAGAAGATTTCTAGAAGACTGGACCACACTTTTGAGCCTGAAGCACAAAGACTATTGAAGGCACACATTTGAGCCTGTGGAATAAACATATATAATATATTCCCAGTTAGTTCCCCTAAATTCCCATTAATTCCCAATCATTCCCATTATTCCCATGGAAAGTTTCCAATATGGCATATTTCCAAAATTCCCACGCTTAACTTCCCATGGAAATTTTCCGCACCTTTGCAACCCTAAGTAGAGCCAGCAGCAGCAGTAGCGCAGCAGTCCTATTAGCAGAGGTAGTAGAAATAACAGTAGGCCTTGTAGTAGTGGTCCTATTAGCAGGGGTGGACAGTAACAAAGTATATTTACCAAAGCACTACACTTGAGTTTATTTTTTCAATTTTTCTGTTCTTGCATCAAATGTCTCACCTGAACCTGCACAGGATGACCATGGCTGTGGTGAGAGAGACCAGAGAGGTGCTGTAGCCCACAGTGTACAGAGCCTTCACCGACACATAATACATATCCTGCATGTGACACACAAGCACAACAACAGCTGTGACTCGTGTTCATTCACACAGCTGAATTATCTTTCTGTATTTTAGAATTAACAATCAGACTTGAGAAAGGTTTCCTGAGTAGCGGCGCACTGACCGGGTGGCTGCTGTTTCCCTCCTCGTACAGGCAGGCGTCGATGTAGTGAGGGAAGGCCTCCGACCAGCCGAACTCGGTGCAGTTACGACTCACCTTCCCCAGCTCTGTGGAGACACGGCACTTCATTTGATTATAGCAAACGCAGACAAACATGCAGACTTATCTCAAGAGTGCAATCAGGAAGAGAAGCAGACCTGACATTAATTATTTCAGAGATAACTGGAGTCAAGAGACGTATATGACAAGCTTATGCTGAACGGTTAAGACTATATTATCAAACATAAACAGGATATTGGTATTTTACCTCCATTTTCATGCATATGTTCAGGTTGTTTGGTTGAAAATTTACTCTGTAATCAGCATTTATTGTCAATAGGAAGCCGTGTAAATGCATTCCTCACATAAAACAAACACCCACACACATAATCGTGAGGACTCTCATGGAGATATCACATTCCCTAGACCCTTATATCCAACCTTAACCTAAAAAACACAAGTTTTAACTTTTTACTTTTTTGATTCTTCCATTAGACATGAATCTTTGACGTTAAACACCACAATAACAAACTCAGAAGTCCAATGACATCAACTGGAATAACTGCTGATGGTAACTGTGACTCAGAAATGTTTAGAAACTGACCGAAGTCTTCTTCACTCATGAACTGGGAGAAGAGCTCGGGACAGTTGACCTCGACAACCTCGCCCATCCTGGCCGGCTGCCAACACGTCAGGTTGTCCCAAAACCACGGACAACCTGAGGACACAACAGGTAGACAAACTCATTGTTTCACTCTAACAAGCCATATGTTCAAATTTAGGGAAGAAAAAAAAAAAAAAAAGGACCACCTGCAACTCATTTATCACCACATCAAAATCACAGATCCTTGAAATGCTCATATGAAACCTGAAATGGAAGTTCTCATGCCAGCAGCTATTTTGAACTTTTTAATCCTACGTGTTGCTAAAACAGAATGTACTGGTGTTTATTTTAATCTCAGGTTTGTAAAAGCATCAGTTTAAGCCAGGAATGACATACATTTTTATGTTTGACTGGTTGTTGTACTATACTTTTTGTTGCTAAATTCACTGGCTTCATGAAAGATATTTAAGAAAGTATTACAGCCATGTGGGTTTGCATCAGTGCTGCTGAAAGAGAACAGGTCTGATTTAAACTTTAGAATGTGACTCACTTAACCAGCTCTGCTTTACACACAATATTCCACTTACAGCGTAAATTTCATCCTCAAAACGATGGTGATGATTAGCTGTGCAGGTATACTACCCCACAAACTACTGTACTGATACAATCAGTCCAAGCTACACACTCTCACAATATAATGTACTCTCCAGACAGCTGATGTATTTTCATAGTGTAATCAGCAGATATAGTTGGAGGACGAGAGATGTACAAGAAAGGGGCTTGTCACCTGAAAGCCTTTGCAGATACAGATTGTTTTAAAGACAGTAACATACTTATTGGGAAGCATTTATAATTCAAGTAACACTACATCAGTATCATTCATTAGTAATGGACTCCTTTCAACCATCTGGAAAAAAAAATCATTTTACAGTAAATACAGGTGAAATCACAGCATAGTCTTTGTCTTTAACTGATGTGTTGGGTGATTTTGTCTGAAGAAGAAAAATCAGGATGTTAGCAGCAGATCAGCAGCTTAGAAATGGCTGCTGGTTACTTTTTCTGTTGTCTGACAAGACTAACAGAAAAATTTGTAAATGAGATCAGCTTTACGGGGAATTTAGCTGTATTAAAACACAATATATGTGAACACAGAGAGGAGGAGAGAAGCAAACAGATTAAGAGCTGAAACCAGCTGATACTAGGCTGAATGTAAACACCACACAGTCCAGCCTTATATTAGGTTTTGACATGATGTAATCAAAAACTGACTTTAAAGCTCCACATTCTCCTCTTTTCCTGTGTTGATCCATAAGAAGATATATTTGTTGTTTTAAGAAACCAAAAACCACCTCAGTGTAGTTTTACATCTCCTCTCTCAGGCTTCTCTCTGGAGCTCTAGTAACAACAGGTCGGTGAGCCAATCAGAAGAGAGGAGGCTCTGAGTCTTGCTTATGGTTGGCTGACTGCTTTCTGAGGGTCCAGGTGGGTGGGGCTTGGGGCGTAGCTGAGGACAGTGACTGCTTCGTCGTGACTTTGATTCTTTCACAGTATTAATATAGAACTTAGACCTGCTTTATAATCAAACAATACATGGACATCTACCTTTAGACTATATGGACCTTTAAAAAACAGGGTCTTAGGTTTGATGTCGGTAAGTAAGGCGCTTTCCACTATGTTAACATGAGTAGAAATCATCAGGGGGAGATATGTAGTAGTCGTAGCTGATGCTTTTGTTGATACTAAATCAACAGGGTCAAGATGGAGAATAGGCACAAAGCATTTCTTAGCCTCATCCATCATCTAATCAGCCAGACAGATGCCCGTCACTCACTATCTCAAGGCTCAACTTTCATTTTCGGCATCATCATCATCATGAGATGCTCCCTATTAAAGCCTCTGGCGTGTCTGCAAACAGAAGCACAGAGCGAAACGTAGAATTTCTGTCATTTTTTATTTTTTTTGTGCTACAGATCAAGCAGAGATGCACACATGGGCAAACTGTGAAGTCTTTCTAATGATCTCTGGTTGCA
This sequence comes from Seriola lalandi dorsalis, assembly GCF_002814215.2. NCBI lineage: Eukaryota > Metazoa > Chordata > Actinopteri > Carangiformes > Carangidae > Seriola > Seriola lalandi. The sequence continues at coordinate 4,697,951 of NW_019525437.1, forward strand.
GATAAGCAGGTTGGAGTCAACTACAATTTGTAGAATTACCTCCTGCTCATTAGTTTGGAGGCCCTGCAGATGTTCTGGTTATTAATCTCTGAGTTTATTCTTTTTTTTTTCTTTTTTTAATTTGCACATGTTGAAAACTGTTAAAACACCAACAAAATAGTGGTTAGCACGTGGGGAAGGGATTAAAGGCTAAACAAACACAGACGTACCAAACTCTGGATCATTCCCAGGATCATCTGAAGCCATCATTTCCATGCATTTCTCCTGCTCCCTCTTGATCACACAGTTAGAGGGGACCTGTTGGCTCGAAACCTGGAGCGCACACACACACACACACACAAACACACACACACACACACACACACGTACACACACACAGAAACACACACAACGTAAAGAGAGAGAGGAAGAGGGAGTCAAGTGACTGAAGATTACATCAGACCAGAGAGGAAGGACCCAAAGATAAAATGGAAGAAGCTGCTTCATTAGCTTCACCGTGCGGTTCACACCACAGTGTGGGAGAGGTCAGAGCTCTTGGATCTGTTTAAACACTCGACCAATTAAACAAACCATTTCAGAGCTGCTGGCACTCTCCCCATGCTAACTGACCCAGAGGAGGGGCATTATTCTTGCAGGAAAGCCTGTCAGACGTGCACTTTTCACGCTGTGACCATGCCAGGCTTTACTCCCATCAGTTAAGAACCACAGACAGATACACAGAGAGGACTGTTTATACTTGTGCTCTCCAGTAGCTACAGTCGAGGCCAGAGATCACAACGACAGCCAGGAATCCCAGAGCGTTGACTTCAGACAGGGAGGTCACGTCCAGGGACGCCCTGTTCGCAGCCCCCTCTGACAGCTCCACAATGCTCGGCAGATGCTGGGAATCAGGAGGGGGAGGGGCTGTGATGGAAGAGGGTGTTCGCTAAGAAGACTATCTTGCGTCTGTGTTGGCGTCAGTCCGGGAGACGTCACGTCACAGCTTTATGAGGTGTAGCAGGGGAGCAGTTGAGCATTTACACGTTGACGTCAATAGCCCCCTGCTTGGGATTCACGCACTGAAGATTTACTAGAGTAATAGAGACAAAGTAGTTCTGGGGCATCGTCTGGAACGAGTGTCGACGCACTCTCTGTATCCACAGATCTGCTGGATGATTTATGTGCTACACTCTCAGCAACAGCACCATTACTGCAGCGGTACGGTGAATTCAATGCAGTAAAAAGAAAAAATGAGTCTTCAGACCACTATTGTTTGAATGTAGCTTTTATTCAATATTAAAATATTCATTAGACACCAGTTTATTTATAATAACGGGTTTGGAAGTAAAAATATTTGTCTGCTTTTTACATCCATGATACATTAGGAATAAGAACTAGCATCAGTTTTCGGCTTTAAAGCTGCACTCACGATCATTTTTATATCAACAATCTATCATCTCTGAGTGTTTCAGTATGATTCACTATCTTGCTCTTCTCAACATTAACTCAACTGTTTGTGTTCAGTCTGAGCACACAGCGTACTGCTGTCCTCAAAACTGCTCTGATAAATACACTCGTCCAACACCCAGCGGCAGACGAACAAAGTTAGCGAATAGCTGGTGAAGAAAGTGGAATGTTTACTAGCCAAATGTTTTTTCTCCGGAGTTGGTGTAGACTAAGCTAAAAACAGAGTGAATATTGGACTTCATTGGATGGACAGAAACACATCTGTGTCAGCTGTAACAACTTGTATCTTATATCTTGAACCGCGCTAGGGGATAATTTTAATCTACAATATGTAAGTTCTGGAAATCAACCAGTGTTGGCACCAACACCAGTTCATACAAAAATCTATGTCTATTTCTGTTTGCCACTGTAGCCAGAAGCGATCTATCATTCAATGTCACCAATGTGCGGCTTTTTTCTTCAAGAAAACTTAAAGCCAACAACCATCAAATCAGACAGAATGTGCAAATTGCAATTTACATTTGATTTTTTTTTTTTTTTCATCCGCATGATGCAACTAAAGCATGGTCAGGTGCTCTGGGGAAAGTGAAACACAGGTGTTTTCAGTTATTCTGGCTGATTAGACCTCTGCTCAGGTTAAAGATGGGAGGAGCTATGCTGAAAGTTACATCAGGTCACCAAACTCCATGTAACAGGTGCAACATATTTAGGAGGAGAATCTCAGAGATATCAATCACAGCCACACAGTCCAGAAAAGAGATCTAATCAGGTGTTTCCACACACCTGTGAAAGCGTTGATGTTGTGCAATCTAAAGAAACATGTGGGTCATGGTTAGATGAAAAACTTCTGTGCACTGTTCATTCATGTAAATGATATGCTATAAGGGCTATGCTGCTGATAATGTTTGTTTCTGTGTTTGAGATTTAGAGACCTAACTAAAGAAAAGTGGAATGCATTTATTTAAGTATTAAAAATATCAACACTGACCTACAGTACGGCATGTGAATTAAACCTGGATCATGTCTATATTTTAGATACTCATCCACCGTTTTGACCCTCACATTTCACAGCACTGTATTAAACTCTCTGCTTCATTCTTTGGCACTGAACGCTGCCAGACAACATCAATCATTAACGCAGATTAAGTACATATGAATTTAACTCATAGACGACAGGGTCGCTGAAGTAATGTGTGTTTGCAGCAGCTAGAAAGACAAACACACCATGTGAGTTTTGGACAGTTTATGTGCTTCTGTGTATTTCTCTGTTGTGTATAACCTCCTGTGACTTATTATATCTGTCTGCCTTAAATCACTTCACTATATCTAATTAGGTCAAACTGTGTATGCACAGCATGACCAGCCTCACAGTACATGTTCATGACTAAGTGTCTGAATAATGATGGCTAAATGATCACATGGCTGAGGGAGCATCATATAATATTTTAACTATCTATTTAAGAACCTAACACAAATGTGATTCATTAATTTTTATTATATATATATATATATAGCAATTATATTAACTGGCAAAACTGTCAGATTTTGTTTTGCTTCTCAAGTGTCCATACCACAGCAGAACAAAAATAGGCCAACAGAGAAGCTGCGTTTCTTCACACGTCAACAATTATTAATTTGAATTATCAATTAGTTTATAATCTTGGTGGAAGGATGGGGAATGGGCCTGTGAAGAACCCATTCAATTTTAATTTGGTTAAAGGGGAAGAACCAGGAATTTTTCTATCATGTTCCTTACAGGTAGGGAGTTGTTGTTGTTTTAACAGCAGGATTACAGAAAAAAACTGAAACAATTTGAACTGAACTTGGTGCAGGGATGGGGCACGGACCAGGGACGAACCTATTAAATCTTGGGGCAGATCTGGATCATTTACTAGGAATTAGAATTTTATTCTCTGAAGTCTGATGTATGTTGTTTGACACTGGGCTTGGTGGAGGTCTGCGCTCTCTCTGTGCCCTTTTAGTTTATTAGCCTATATCTAAAGAGCTGTCTTTACAATAAAGTGCAGAGTTATAACAGTCTCAGGATCTGCTCGGCAATGTGATCTTAAAAACTCTTTCTATCGATCTGTGATAGAGACATCATGGTCTGTTTTCTTCCCTAACTTCTTAACTCTTCAACTGTTCAACTCTCAACTGTGCGTCTCCTTTGTATTTATATCCTGTTTCCAAACTGTCCCACAGTGCATCCTGTAACTTACGTCACTGGCTCATTAAAACCCAATACCTTTTGCAGCACATGCAAACACAACACATAAATCACCTAGCACTTGAGTCTGTAGAGTATTTAATTATTCTTTTTCCATCTGCTCAGCTCTCTCTTTCTTGACTGTCAACATACTGTAGCGTACATACCTGGCCTGGCATCAGTCACAAGCCATTAAAGAAGAGTTGTGGATCCAAAACTGACAGTTTGTGACTCTTCCCACCATCAAACTATCAAATTGATAGGAAACAGAGACAAAGGACCCTTCTCTCACAAACAGTCCATGCTTTTAGCATGTCAGAGAGACACAGAACCAGACCAAAGGTCAAAGGGTCAGCTCCAGAGGATCAACCAATGGACACCAGGCAACTGGAGAATATAGGCAAAATCTCCAGTTTGTAACAATAAGATTCTATTGATATTTGATTGTTTCTTATAGAGGACAAATAACAACAAAAGGACTGATCATCACTAAGATGTGAATCCTGGCCTGTCTGTGCCATGCATGAACACACACACACACACACACGCACACACACACCAACCTCCCTTCCTCTGCCCCTCTCTAGATAAGAGTCATAAACTACAACCCACTTTCCAATCCTGGGTAGTGACCAGCAGAACTCTCTTCACAGACACAGATCTGAGGAAGAATATAAAATTAAATATCTAACTGTTCTGTAAGTCATGAGATGTTCCTATGTAATAGTTTAATCCCAAACTTCTATCCCATAGATTGTTTGAAATGTAACATGTAGATTTTAAGACGATGTCCTTCATGTGACCGTACTGTCAGCATCCTTCACACGAGGTAACACACACTACATGACATCCAGAATGTCCATATTATTATTATTACGGTCAAAGAACTGCTGTGTAATCCAGGAGAATCCACCTATCCCACATCTCCAGGGTTACCAAAGCAACCACAGCCTCCTGGGTTCCAGCCAAGGGTCCTCGCCTACAGCGCAACTCACAGTAGGCCGGTCTTAACACTCTGCTCATGACTGGGTTGATGTCGAAATATAGCAATATTTAATCATCAAGCCTAATTCGTAGATGTAGCATCATTAGCTGTATAGTCATAGTGTATAGCCATAACATATTCTCTCCCACCATTGCCAACTCATCACACTGCTCATTTCATTATTATTTTCTTCTTTATGATTATTACACCTTGCATTTACTCTGTAGATAGTAGTTTAGTTAATAAACTCCTTTATTTACACCCAGTTGTTGTCCTGTTGTATTCTTTTGACGTAGAGACTGGAGATCCATTGAATCGAGAAGTCACGGCTTCCGATATGAGATTGATAAATTTATCAATGAAGTAATTCATTGTTGTCCTCTCAGTGGACTGGTGCCCCATTTCAACGAGAGTAAATTCTAAATTATGGCGGCAACGTTACAATACCTACAGTGAAAAGTGGACTTCTGTAAAACTTATTTTCCATCTTCATTTACTGCCTCCCCCTTGTTCACCATCGTCTCTTCTGCTCAAATAAACTTCATCTCTCAGTTTCTCAGACAACACTTCAGCTCAGGGGTGATGACTCACATTTAACTACAGTAATAAAAGATCACTTCCTAGCAGAGGAGAGGAGAGGAGAGGAGAGGAGAGGAGAGGAGAGGAGAGGAGAGGAGAGGAGAGGAGTCTTCCTCATCACAGATTTAACAGACAGGGATGATGTTGAATAAGCAATGAATAAATGATGAGAATGCATCTTTATCCATCGTCCCTGCCACACACTGATCAATGAATTATTGATGCCGACACTTGGTTACTTTAACAACATGTACGACTGTACAAGTGCAGGGAATCTGGCCTCAATCCCTGTTTGTTGAATCTATTCATGCAAAGCTCCACCTGTTGCTGAGTGTGTTTGCATGTGGATTGTTTTAGCTGCGAGTACACAAGAGCACACACACCAACACAGACACATTTAAAGAGAATAAATGAAATATAAAAACTAATTTAAATCAGCTTACCGAGTTTGAGAGGAGGAGGAGTGTGAGGATGATGTTAGCAGCAGACATTTTGTTTCTCAGTCAATAGTTTCCTCTGAACAACGAGCTCTTCACAGACAAACACAACAGGCCGTCCGCTCACCTCAGGATCTGGAAATTAAAAAGAAATGTGTTAAGAGGCAGGATGTTTACATTACTTCTCATCCGGACATACGCATTACATTACAGAGTGTCTTTCAAACTGTTTTTTTGAGTGTGTGTGTATGTCTCTGTAGCAAATCCAAACTGAGAAGCACAAGAAATTGTAGAAAACTCAATTTGGATCTGACACAAAGTAAATTTGAGATGTATGCAGACAATTTCCCTCTTTGATTTAGTTCAGTTAGTGACGTTATGCAAAACAAAGTTGTGAAAATGTTCAAACATAGTCAAAAGCAAACTTTCCCACTTTAATCACATCAAGCCTCACAAACTCATGAGCCTTGTCCTATGCTAAATTGGTGGATTTTCAAGCCTTCAGTTTAACAAACAGTTAAACAAATCTTTGTGGTTTGGAGTTTAGTTTCACTCCTTACAGATATCAGCCTTATTTTACTGTGTACTGGTTGCTTTTGGTCATATCAGCTGCTGCTGTTTCCTTTACAGGAAGTTACAGGAAATGACGTCCATGGGACCTGAATTCAGTTTCTTCAAACAAAGGCATTAGAAGAGACAATACTCTGTCTTATTTTAATTCAAATAGATGCACCGAAGAAAAAACCATCTAACACAGAGACACATGCCAGGAAATTCCTGGATCAAAGCTAAAAGCAAATCACTTGTTGCTTTGCCCTCTGCTAAATCAGCCACCAAATTACTGAGATGTCATGCTATTTCTCGATTAATCAGATAAATATACTGTATGTGATCTCAACTATGTTTTACTAAAAGCTTTTAGTTGATTAATTGATTATTACTTTATAATCCATAATGACTGTTTTCAAGCAAAAATCTTGTCACTTTACTTTTAGTTGCAGCTTGTCAGATTGGAGAATTTGCTGCTTTTTTATTTTTTATGTGTCGGTAAACTGAACATCTTTGAATTTGTTCTGCTGGGTCGGATTTTAAGATGTGAATTTGGGGCTTTAGGAAACTGTTATTTGAAAAACTACAATTTGTTTTCCACTATTTTCTGACATTTTAAGGCTCAATCTACTGATCAGATGATCACGAAACCCAAAAGTAATCAGCAGATTAATCGGTAATGGAAATAATTGTTAGTTGCTTTTGAACCACCATGTTGAAGAATTACAGGACATCTGCTGCTTTGAATTTACATTGAAAAGAAGTTTGAAAACACAGAAAATATTACAATAATCCTTCATTTTTACTCACAGCAGCTTCATGAAGCTATTACAAAGATATCAAACACTCGGCTTTAAACACTGTATGTGAACACAAGCATGTCAAGCCTCGTGCCTGTGATGCACCAGTGTGCATCTGTGTGTCCTCATACATGCAGCCTGACTCTGCAGGCCCCGGGGGTTCGCATGAGTAAAGCCAAGTAGCAGGGCTGAGCACTCAGGCCTCGTCCCACAGGGAGAGCTCGGCAGCTTGGCAGCTCCTACCTCACCAAAACCCTGCCAGCAACAAGCCCCTCCTCCTGCTGTTGTCAAGAGCAACAGCTGAGAGCTGCTGAGTTTGGATCTGAACCGGACCACGTGGACCTCGATGCCCCTTCTGCTCCTTCTTCTGCTCTACTGTAAATAGATTTCGTATTGTGCATCAGTTAACCTTCATCAAAGACTAAACCCAAACTACATTTCAGCCTGTTTTCCAGTAGAAACAGTAAAAAACACATTTTTACTGGCAAACAGCTCCGAGTCCTGCGCTCTGAATATTAATGCACACAAGCACAGTACCTTCATTCATATTTCTCTGGCGTATGTGGCACAAAGTTACAAAATGACACAAACACACAAAATAAAAAAAAAAACAAAGCAAGACACAACATGAATGGGAGTCTGCAGCTTTGCCAAGGCCACCCTAATGGCTGCTGATGCGCCTCCATAGAAAAGCTTTCATGCTGAGTGCTCGAGCACAAACTGCCATTAGTTCAATTCTGAAAAATGTTACAAATCACCAAAACACTGATGGTATCTCACCCTGGGAGCCGTGTGTGTGTGTGTGTGTGTGTGTGTGTGTGTGTGTGTGTGTGAGTGTGTGGAGACAAAGAGGACAGAAGGAGCAGACAGACAAAAACAAAGCTGAACTGTGAGTAAACCACTTACTATGAAAATGGCGGTTTGAATAACTCCATAGTAAGAGTGAAACCAAACATCCGGACAATAAAAATCCTCACTAAGTTTTGACCAATCCAAAACGCGTAAAAACTTGAATTACCACCTCGCTACTCCGACTAGTTTCAGGTTACATCCCTGTTTATCCAGAAGCCAGAATTTTGTCATAAGTCTTGAGTACTGGCTAAAAAGTGTTTTGTGTTTGAGTCACAGTGAATGTTTGTGCCAAATGTTGAGTGATTCCCTTGAAAAGTTCTCAAGAGATCACCTTCACACGTTTTTACGAGGTCACCACGCCCTCGATCTTTGACCACCAAAATCGAATCACTTCATCCTTGAGTCCAAGTGGATGTTTATGCCAAAAAATTCAAGAGTCTTCTTCAAGGCGTTACTGAGATATCGTGTCAACCCGAAAACGATACCTCTGGCTCTGGTTGTCGCCGGTGCGGAGGCATAAATACACTTTGGGTGAAAATGGGCTTTTCATTGGTTTACAACTGAAATCAGACAGACCCAGGTGTCACTGAGGTGATACACTTGTCCCACCCATAGGTGTTAGGTGCTACAACCAGCGGAATAACACACACACACACACACACACACACACACACACACACCTCCAAAAATGACTAAAGATAATATAAATAGTTTTCTTAAATCTGTGAATGAGTCCTCACTATAATAATACACATGAGGTCATACAGTAAATTAAAAAAAACATTGTCATAGTGTGTGTGTGTGTGTGTGTGTGTGTCAGCGCAGCAGCTGCTCAGGACTCTCCTCCCCGAGCTGTAATCAGCAGCTTAATGAGTCTCAGCGGCTTTCATGTTCAACACTGTCAGCCCGAGTGTGTGCAATGTTTGATGCTCTGTCTAAAGAGCACACACATAATTTAAGAAACACACACACACACACACACAGAAACATGTTCACTCTCCAGTCTAAACATGCATGTTTTGGACACTGGCCTTTACATCGGGTTTATGTAATAAGCTCTTGGTCTCAGTGTAAAGTTGCAGATGAACAGAGGAGGAAGTGAAAAAGTGAAAGTGGACAAAGCTGAAAGAAAGAGGAAGAACAAAGCGGCTTCTGTAAGAATGTGAGTGGGTGTTAGTGTTAAGAGGAACAGCTCTTCTCGGGGGAGGACGAGTTGTTTCTCTCAGGAATAAGCGGGAAAAGAGAAGCGGAGGTTTCTTAATGATCACTTACCTACAACACCGCAGCGAGAAACACTTTGCATCATTAGAGGGAAAAGGAAAGGATGGAAGGAAGAGATGGGGGGGGGGGGGCTGCGTGTGAGCCACCTTGATGTGGGATTTCATGTTTGCTTTTGGAGGGACACTGGGCTGTCTCTTATACACATCTCCCATCCCCAACACCAAACTCTTCCTCTCTTTCTGCCTCCTCTGAGGAACACTAACTGATTCTTCCTTCACAAAAAGAAAGAAAAAAGACAATGACCATCTACTCGTTGCTTCAAGAACCATCATCTCATGTGTTAATCCAGCACAGGACTGTCTAATTCCCACTGACTATCACTGTAAGTCACTCAAGTCTCCGGCTCTATATTTAGCTCAAGGAATTATGAGAGGAATTAATATACACAGACATGACTTAGTCTTCATTATTTTGGGGAGGGAGAGGGAGGTGCACATATTACACAGAGAGAGAGAGAAAGAGAAAGAGAGAGAGAGAGAGAGCGAGAGAGAGAGAGGGAAGAAAACTGTCCTGGTTTCTCATTTCCATTATGTCCCGTTTTTCCCACAATTCATTGGGGAGCGGCATAGTTATGAGATGGAGGCAAAGACACTTTGGAGCAAAAAATTTAAAAGGAAGGAACAGTTAAAACGCTGTTAGGAGCAGTTGAGATGCTGGTTCTGGAGCTGCAGCTATAACGATTTTTTCATAATCAATTAATCTGCAGATTATTTTCCTCAATCTATTACCTGTTTGGTTGATATGACATCAGAAAACAATTTCACAGAGTCAAAGCTTATGTGACTAAATGTTTGTTTTGTTTTCAAAACCAAAAAATTTTCAATTTACAAAAGAAAGGCAGCAGATTTCACATTTAAGAGGCTTTAACAACGAGCTTTTTGCATGTGTGTGGAGTTTTACTTAAAGGTCAGTATAGTCTAAAGGTAGATGTCCTTTCGTTGTTTGATTATAGATCAGGTCTAGGTTCTATATCAATACTGTGAAAGTATCAAAGCCTCAGTCCACAGAGAAATGCACACAGCCTGTATTCAGACACTGAGCCTGAAAACCAGCCGTCAGGACTTCTGTAACTTTGTGATGTCACAACTATACAGTAAATGTTCTCAGCCACACCAACCTGGACCCACTATTCAATCGTGCAGGACTCTGAGTGTTTAACTGAAATCTGCTTATTTTTGTAAGATAACACAGAAAACAGTAAGCCCTGGTAAGTAAGACATGGACTGTACTGACAGCGGTGCACCTACCTTCGTCACCATGGTTACTATAATAACGGTCATGGCTTGGTTAGGTTACGTACAAAATGTAATAATGTAATAAATACTTCCTAAACATTACACGGTCTTTACTGTCATGGTTACAATATAGAATGCTGGTTTCTCATGGGAATCAAACACCTCTGTCTTGTGTCATATTCCTGTTTTGTTGAACCATCCTCTTCCTTACATGGACTTTGTTGCTCTTTATACTACGTCACGACACTTTTCCCTTTGACTACGACCACTTGGTGTCACCTAACAACAAAACCTAACTATGGGTCATAATAACCTGCTGCACAAACGACCTGTGGGCTGGTGTTTGACGGGAGGACAGTCTCAGAATAGGAGCTGTGGGACCAGGCTGAGGTGTAATTTTGGTCTGAATAAGATTCATCTGTCTACGCCTGAGGTGCCACATTTTCTTGGTTTGTTCAGCTCCCAAACTATCATACCTGTCTTCAAACCACAATTTATTGATAAGCAAAGACCAATGTTGGAGGCTTTTTATTTCTAGCTGACTGTTACTTTCTGACGAGGTGTCCAGCATTAGATCATATCAGCTGTAGCTAATGAATTCTGTAAGGGCTCCACTGAACCACTATCCTGCTGGTTAATGTGCTCTCCTCTCTCTCCAAGCCACTGACTGGACTCTGCCAAAGATTGTTTGTGAGCGAAAAGACACATCACTCTGCAACATCTCTCTACGATCTCCAGTGAGCGACACTGTAGCGTGACGTCACTATGATTGGCCTTGGTTCAACTTTTTCTTCCCATCGCATCATCAGAAAAAAACAACATTAATCAAAATGAATCACCAATCAACATTTCACATCTTCTCCTGCTCATCTCACTCTCAGGGTGGAGATACAGGATGTGAAAATTAATTAGGGTTTGGCTGTAGCAAAAAAAGTTAGATATTCATTTTATGGAGGGAGATCAGAACTAACAAACTGAGTGCCCTTGGAAACTGGAATATGATTAATCAGCTACACCAACTTGAGCATTTCCTTTTTTGGAAGATTTTCTTTTTTTACTTTTTTTTCTGTTTGTTTTCTTCTTTACCATCTTTCTTTTTTGTTTCCTCAATTTATTTTTCTTTCCTTCTTCCCTTTTATAGAGATTTGTCACTATACAGGTCTAGGGGTCAAATATTTATTTACTGTTCACTGTATGGTGAATTTGAGCCTCTCTCATCAACCCTGTTGCCATGACCAGCACTTATACTCACATAAAACATCTTTACATCAGTTGGCAGACCGACATAGTTGGTGAAGAAAGTCAAACAGATACAATTCCAATGGAATGAATACAATGCAAAAAAAGGTTTGTTAATGCATACATAAGTCAAATTTGAATGTAGGACTTTTAATAACATAAGATTTTCTTTTAACATTGTGGTATTTCTGCTTTCCGAGCGTCTTGCAGCTTCCAAGGTGACAAAAACAAGAACAGGCAGAGACTGGAGCACAAAGGAGCTGATATGGTAGAGCAGAGCAGGTATGACACACAAAGACAGAGCAGAAGCAGGGCGTTGTGTTGCAGCTATGCAACTGAAGTTGCCTCAGTCTGGTTCCCACCATGACCCAGTGAGCGGCGAGACAGCATCGTCTCCTGCATGGCTGCACCGTGATGCTGAGCAGGTAGAGCCGGCTGCTGCTGCCTGCCCAGCCCAGGGTTTACTGTTCATGACTCTCTACAGAGAACTGGATTACTGTAAGTTCATCAGGAATGTCAATATATACAGCAACTGTTTTTTTTTTTTTAGGCCAGTTTAAACATCAGATGAAATGTGTTTGCTCCTGTTCTCAGTACAGCACAGCTTTGCTGCATCAGCCTGTGACCCTGTGCATTTCTACAACCACGCTGACCAGCAACATCATAGTTCTTCATGTGGGAAAAGCTGTGACATACCATCAACCTTGCTGGTCAAGCTGTGGTGAAAAGAGGAAGCATCATTTTAAAAGGCTAGTTCATTGATAACTGAAGCTCCTGTGTAACATACATGTTACTGGGTTTCTGTTACTTTCATCTGACAGACCTCTGAGTCCTGATAGAAACACAGCTCGCAGTACAAATGCACAAAGGTGTGACAAACTAATTTTGCAAGTTTTGCCATGAAATCTTGGCACAGTGAAGTGCAAAGTGATGGACAGTGTTAATACATTATTAGCAGGAGGATAACAGCTTCACTATCAGATGAGCTCCTGTCATTTCCTTTAAAAGCAGAAGACAGATTAAAGACTCTGCATTTCCTCTCAGGACCAATAATTCAAACCACAAAAATATTAAAGCTCCATATTTTACACTTCTGTGTTTTATTTGAAGTGTTGATCCATAAGAAGATATATTTGTGGTTTTAAGAACCTAAAACCATCTCAGTGTAGTTTTACATCTCCTCTCTCAGGCTTCTCTCTGGAGCTCTAATAACAACAGGTCGGTGAGCCAATCAGAAGAGAGGAGGCTCTGAACCTCTCTCCTGCAGCAGGTTATTATGACCCATAGTTAGGTTTTGTTGTTAGGTGACACCAAGTGGTCGTAGTGATTATGACAGTAGCAAAGGGAAAAGTGTCGTGACGTAGTATAAAGAGCGACAAAGTCCATGTAAGGAAGAGGATGGTTCAACAAAACACAGGAATATGACACAAGACAGAGGTGTTTGATTCCCATGAGAAACCAGCATTTCATATTGTAACCATGACAGTAAAGACTGTGTAATGTTTAGGAAGTATTTATTACATTATTACAGTTTGTACGTAACCTAACCAAGCCATGACCGTTATTATAGTAACCATGGTGACTAATGTAGGTGCACCGCTGTCAGTACAGTCCGCATGTTTATTATTGTGACCATGACAACTGAGGTCTGGTATGACTGCTGCGCTATTTCGGTTGGATCAGAGGGCTCACTGTTTTCTGAGTTATCTTATAAGAAATAAGCAGATTTCAGTTAAACACTTCAGTCAAACCAAATCCTGTAAGGTTAGATGGTGGGTGCAGGTGGGTGTGGCTGAGAGCAGAGACTGTTTCATTGTGACATCACAAAGTTCCAGAAGTCTTGACGGCTGGTTTTAAGGCTCAGTTTCTGAATACAGGCTGTGTGCATTTCTCTGTGGACTGAGGCTTTGATTATTTCACAGTATTAATATAGAACCTAGACCTGATTTATAATCAAACAACACATGGACATCTAACTTTAGAATATATGGGACCTTTAATATACTGTACATCACACCGACCATGCTGTCAGTGGCAGATGAGAAACTTTTCTCAGCTGAATTTATATTCTACAACAACAACAGGAACACAATGAAGAGTGTGTAATTAATTTTATGTTGTTTACTAAAGCATTTAAAGATGGTATACTCAGCATATGGATGTTTCAATGCACGCAGTAATGCCACTACAGATGTCAGTGCAAATGTGCAACATGACTGCATGAGAGCAACAGAGGTTCCCTACATAATGATAAAAAAAACTAATATTTTAAATCTCAAGAGGAAACAGTTTGGACCTCATTCAGATTTTTCATCATCATCCAACAAGCTCTTTGAGGCCAGGTCACCAATGTTCCCAGATCTCATACAACCAATACTAATAAGATGGTTGTATGAAACCAGATTTTACAGGATTTTTGGATAAACAATTTTTTAATTAAGTTTAAGTTTTAGTTAAAATGACAAAAAAAATGACAAAAAATACAAAAATCTTCAATCTGAATTTTGGTAAAATGTGTATAAAATGATGCAAAGACATCTTGAATGTTTCCTTTTGACTGAGAGGTGCAGCCATAAAAAAGACAAAAGATGTCTTGAGTTTGACTTTTCCTCTCAATGAGCATCATGACTGCAGGAGTAAGACACAGAATATAAACTGTATTTGATACTGATGATGAGGTTTTGTCTACATTTAAAGAAGCATCAGGGAAACTCTTGGATCACTCCTCTAATGCGCAGCGTTTTGCATCAGCGTTCATCACCGGATCTCCTCGTTGTGACTAAGTGACGCTCGGCTCATGCATGACACTGGGTGTGTTACAAGGCCGCCGTGCTGAGACTGGGCCCAATGCCTAATGTCCTGTCCCCCCTCACTCTCTCTCTCTCTCCCTCCCTCTCCTCTGCTGCTGCTCAGGCCAGCCAACACTACAAGGCTAATTGGGCCATTTAAATGTCAGCAGAGACAGAAAAGCTTGTCCCTGATATTTCAGCACTTTTGTTTTGTGTAAGGTTTTAGCAGCGACATCTAAGTGACGTACTGTAGATGTGTTTGTCTCTTGAGTAAAGCGAACCTAAACCGAATCTGCAGTTTGCCTGACATGCTGTGCCAGATTTAAACAACAAAAAAGAACTGTGATGGAGCAGCTCAGATATTCAAACAGCTCTCGCAGGTGTGCATCAAGGTGATTGGATTGGAAAACATCTCCCACGGCGAAAGCAGGCATTGATCTGATCGCAAGTTTTTGCTAAACAGGACTAATAGCACCTGTTTGGCCTCGAATCAGGTTTCGAGGCGGATATGCCACTCATTCATCACTCTTTATGAATGAGGCTGCAGCTGAGCGCTCACAAATGTCAACAAATGGCTAAACAGCAGGTTTCTTTTTATCAATCAATGACGGAGAATCAGAAACATGCAGGAACACATGCGCACACACCTTTTTCTGCTCTTTCTCTCAGCCAAACAGTCCTAAACATTAAGGTGCTAAGAGGAAGCCCACCTCTGTCAAACACACAGCAGATGAGTGGCTGTGATTGAAAGGCTTTCTTTTTTTTTTTAATCCTCTCAATCCATCTACACACAGGCAGGAGAAAAAAGAGAAAGCAGCAATTGTGATTCCATGACAGTAGGATGCTTTACAAGGTCACTCACAGCTTCAACCAAAACGCTGGGATTCCACAGACCTGCAGGAAATAACAGCCCAGATACCACAACCTTCAATGTATAAAACAAAGGGTAACAGCGACATTATGGCTGGGTGATTGAATTCCTGCAAAAGCCAATATGTTACAGGCCTGCTGTGCGTGAATTCAGTGATGTAATGATGTAACTGAATGATGTATTGGACATAGAAGGAAATTGTGCATCATAGCACAGTATTAAATTGACTCTCTTCATTAAAAAAAACTCGTCATACATATGGACAAATATGTGAGCGAAGATGTTGGAGGGCATGTTGTGGTTCTCTTCTTCTTCTAATGCTACTCTACAATGTGTTTCTGTCACCTGAAATCCGCTGCTCAATATCCGCTTGCAGTAATTGTGCAGAGAAGTGAAGTGAAGCAGGAGCCTCCTCACTGAGCTCAGCCCCGACACATGCCGCAAGATCCCCGGCATGCCTCATTTCCACCACCCCCCCCCCCTTTAATACGAGCACCGCCTCGCATCCTTGGAGACACCAGACCTGCGTGCAATCTTTAATTCGAGATAACACATTTCTAATTCATCAGAGTCTGTTGAATCTTACCATTGTGTCAGTCTTTTTCTCCAAATGCAAACTCCTGCGCTGAGGATCCTCCGGGGACGAGTCAAACCCTCACGGGGGGCTGCGACGGTCCAAGACTGGACTGGACTCCTCCGGTGGCTCCGCGCGGCACAACTTCCAGCAGAAATGCAGTTGGGATAAATCGCTGCGGACTTCCTACTTGTAGACAAGAACGTGTCAGATCTCTAATTCTAAGTTGATATTTCGAGCAATTCCGCTGCCCCGAGGATGGTGTCTGCTCGCTTCGCCCTCCACACAGGAATGCACCGAGCATTTCAAGTACCCCCCCCTCTCCCCCCTCCCTCCCTCACTCTCTCTCTCTCTCTCTCTCTCTCTCTCTCATCCACACACATGCGCGCGACGAAGCTCAAATCCAATTTTGCATGATAGATGTGAGACATAAACGTGTTATGTTAAATAATCCAGTCACACCAGCTTCAACAGAGAAAGTGATATGGATGTGATGCTGTGGAACAAGCGAGGTATGTGTGTGTGTGTGTGTGTGTGTGTGTGTCTTGTGTGTGTCTTGTGTGTGTGTGTATATGTGTGTGTGTGTGTGGGGTCCTGAGGTCATTGCAGCAGAGGAGATCAGGACCACGGACAGTGACCATCATCGTTATATTTCTTATTTTTATTATATTTATATACATATATACATAAACATATTTATATATGTATATACACCCACATATATGTATGTATGTATGTATATATATATATATATATATATATATATACACACACACAGTATATACAGTATATACAGTATGTATTATGTATGTATTATTTACAGCTACGTCACAAAGAAGGAGCATGAGAAGATGGAGAAGTCGAGAAGTACCAGGGGCTGAAAGGACAAGTGGAACAGATGTGGAGGGTAAAGTCTGAAGTGGTCCCAGCGGCAATAGGAGCATTAGAGACTGTGACCCCCTCCAGCAGATTCCAGGTTCGCTCTGACACGTCCTCCATCAAACACATTCCATCAAAACTCTGACAGTCTCTGACATTTAGGACAAATTGTCAGGATGAGACCGCTGCTGTGACCCCATGTGTACAACCCGGCCAGCAGGTGAAACACAACATGAAATCAATGGCAACAGTTTATGACTGGTTGGTGAGTCATAAGCGCTACAGTTCACCAGGAATTCATTATAACACTATCTGATATGTCTCAAAAGCCTTGATGATACAGTGTGCGGCCTCCATAGTCTGTCTGATAACATCTGTAACCTCTGCGGCTGTGTCTATCAGCATTTGCAACTTTCTGATCTTCACTCTATAATCGGGTAATTGTGAAGATAGTCTGACCTTCTTTCTCAAACTCTCCTTTTTCATGCCTCACATTCTGTCACTTTCTGGGTGTATGGGCATGAATGCCTTTAAGAAGAGACGTCACCATATCCCCATCTGTAAGACCCATCATAAGGAGACACATTACAGTGTGATGCAGCCATGCTTTCAAGTTTCTCACACAACCAAGCAGCGACCTCTGGGCTGAAAAATGAAGCCAACACTGAAGTGCCAAAAACTGCAGTTGCTGTAATGAACAGTGGAGTCTGGCTGTGAGTCACTCCCATGTTAAAATGTCCAACTTAACAGCAGAAATAAACAGGTTTACAGCCTGGTTCAAAAAACAGTTTTGGTCTCTATAGCTAATTTCTCTTTCATGATAACTGTTAATATAACTCACCTGTTTACATTTTTATTAAGGCTTAAAGTTATGGAGACTTGAATGTATGACGGCTTTGAATGACAGGTGGGTGAGCGTATGCTTACCACAAGCATACACGGAAGTCTCAGATCCACACACGCCCCTCCTCTTTGTCCATTTTTGGATTAGCTTAGAGTTAAGGGCGGAGTCAGACACTGCCAAGAAGGTGACAACGGAGCATTTCACTCTGACCTTCATTACCGCTCTTCAGAAACCTGCGGGTGACGTCACAGAGGCTACGTTCATCTTTATACAAAATGAGGGAAAACTGGAAGAATGATGTTCATCTACGCCAAGCTCATGTGAAGTACAGTGCCTATAGAAAATCATCATACCCCTTTGAAATTGTTACTTTATTTGTCATACAGCCTGAAATCAAAACCCATTAAAAAATTATTTTTCCAGTTTTATTTACAAATTTAGACGTACAACATCAAAATAATGACAAAAAAGGCAACAGTTCTGAAAATTAATAAAAAATGAAAAACTAAAATAACAGCGTTGGAAAAGTCATCAGCCCCCTGATTTAATACTTTGTAGAGCTTCCTTTTGCTTTAATTACAGCCATCAATCTATTTGGATATGTGTCTATTAGCTTTGCACACCTAGATTGCCCATTCTTCCTTGCAGAATTGTTCAAGTTCAGTCCAATTCTGTGGGGAACGGCGATGGACTGCTCTCTTCAAGTCAATCCACAGATTTTCTATCGGATTTAAGTCAGGGCTCTGACTTGGCCACTCAAGGACATTCACCTTCCCATCCTTAAGCCACTGCTTTGTTCTTTTGGCAGTATGTTTAGGATCATTGTCGTGTTGGAAGGTGAATGACCTGCCCATCTTCAGCTGTCTAACAGAGGGACGCAGGTTTTCCTCAAGAATTTGGGTGTACTTGGCAGCATTCATTTTCCCTTCGATCCTGACCAATTGCCCAGTCCCCGCTGAAGAGAAACATCCCCACAACATAATGTTGCCCCCACCCTGTTTCACAGTAGGTATGGTGTGTTTTGGGTGGTGTGCTGTGTTTGGTTTTTGCCAAACATAGTGCTTGGAGCTCAGTCCAAAAAGTTCAATCTTCGTCTCATCTGACCATAAAACCTTTTTCCACATGGTAACAGAATATTCCAGATGTGTTTTTGCATAGCGCAGACGAGAATGAGTGTGGCGCTTTTTCAGAAAAGGCTTCTTTCTTGCCACCCTGCCATACAGACCAGCTTTGTGTAAAGCTTGTGAGATTGTTGACACATCCACAGACCGACCAGTCACAGCCATTAAGACTTGTAAGTCCTTCAAAGTTGCCTTTGGCCTCTTGGTAGCTTCTCTGATCAATGTCCTTCTGGCTCGGTCATCCAGTTTGGACGGACGGCCTGATCTAGGCAAGGTGTTGGTGGTGCCATATGCTTTCCACTTCTTAATGATGCTCTGAATGGTAATGGAGGGATAGATAAAGCTTTCAAAATCTTTTTGTAGCCTTCACCTAACTTGTGCCTTTTTACAACTTTATCCCAGAGTTCTTTTGAATGTACTTTTCCAACCATGTTGAATCCTTTCACTACCATGCACTACGAGTAGTGGAATTTTCAAGAAAACAGCTGGTTTCAATCTAAAGTAATCAAGACCACTGCAATTAATATCAGGTGGGAGGCAATTAGCCTGGTGTTTGATCTGGAAGTTGATTGGTTGCACCTGAGTAAGTTTATAATGGTATACTCTAGGGGGCTGATCACTTAACCAAATCAGGTATTTCATTAACTAATTTTTAATAGTTTTCTAGAATGTTTTAAAATGTTATTTTTACTTTGATGATGAGGGTTATTATGTGTACATAAAGCTCAAAAAAGTTTGATTTAATTTATTACAATTTCCAGGGTGTAAGGTGACAAAAGGTAAAGATTTTCACAGGGTATGATGATTTTCTATAGGCACTGTATACCCTACAACACGTTATGTTGGTTTTTGTTTTACATCAAAATCTCTGCACCATCCAGTCTTCAGATTTGATGTGTGCTTTAGGGAATCTAAATCTCTTACTACTAACAGCTGTGGTGATGCATGAACAGAAGAGGGGGAGGAGGAAGATGAGGAGGCCTTTGAAAGAATGTCTCTAAAAATATATTCTCTCTATCTTACTCGGCTGCCCTCTGTGATTGATATAAAACTACAAGAATAAAAAAAAACAAGCATCCATTGGGCAGAGAGGATAAACACACATCTATCAGTTAGCACCAGAAATAAAAAAGAATACAATAATGATCAACTCAAATCAGTGAATGGTAAAAGTCGCTGATGAGCTTTGTGTAAAGCTGCACATCCTCAGTGCTCAGTGTTCTTCTTTAACATGGAGGGAAAGCAGCAGCAGAGTTGCAACAGGGTTATAGAAGTGGGAGGTGGGTTGTTATATCAATTTGCTCTGTCAGAGAAATGGCAGAGTGAGGTCTGCGTTTGATGTGCAGCACATTTTTCTGCTACATCTCTCTCCAGGAGAAATATGCCACACATTTAAACTTGTTTTTGTCCACATCCAGTTTTATTTTGAAGACCCCCCCTTTCTCGCACCAAAAAAAAAAAAAAACATACGTGATTTTCTCCTTTTTATCTAACCCTCATGCTGGAAGTCAAATTTTCATTCCACTTGTATTCCCCATCCTGCTGTCATCCAGTCCTCCCACACAGTGTGTAGCAGTGATTCAGGCACCTCAAGTCTGCCTTCATCTTCCACCCTGAGCTGCACAGAGAAAATAAGAAACCTCACATTTTATTTATTTATTTATTTTTACAGATCATTGAATGTGTTGTAAATAGCACACACAAACACATGTGAGAACAAACACACACACACACACATAAACGCACACACACACACACACACACACACACACACACACACACACACACACACACACACACACACACACACACGCACACCCAGGCCTTGGATAGCCACTCTGAAGGAATCGTGATCGGGATTTGAGTGGTTCTCTTGACGCAATGACATCATCACTAATTGATCCTCCTTTGAATTCTGAAGGGGGAATAATATGCTGCTGTATGGGGTTGCCATAGCAACTGGCCCATTTCATTTAAGGGGATGTGGAGTGCTGCTGGAAGCTGAGGGTTAATTGGGGATGTTGGGGTGGGAATGAGGGGGCGTTGGTAGAGGAGGATGAGTGTGTGTGTGTGTGCGTGTGTGTGTGTGTGTGTGTGTGTGTGTGTGTGTGAAGAAGGGGTGGTTGTGAGTTGCCTGAAAGGAAATAAAGAGTTAAAGGAAAGAAAATGGCCTCAGTGTATTCAGAACATATGGACAAAGACACCTGTCAAGCACATAAAAAAAAAAAAAACTCACACACAATCCATTAGAACATGCAGAGCACAGCAGAGTGGGCAGAGCTCTAATTTGCATGAGAAAAATCTACTTACATTTCATAATCAGGCTGATAATGGAATTAGAAAGACTGAGCTATTGAGAGATTTGGATCAATCACACGCCTCGCTTCAGCTGCAAAGCTGCTATTGACTTGGTGCTTCTGCACAGATCCATAGGTCACACACACGTCCACCAAGCAGAGAGGAGGAAAAACACCTTGCGTGCCTAATTGATTGATGATCAAGTGCTTGTGAGCTACAGACTGAAGCCTTTAAATCGACAGAGTTACTGTTATATCAACAGAGAAACTTAAATCAACACCACCTCTGTGTCCTGAAGCTTGTAACCACGCCATAAGACAAACTGGCAGATATATGCACTATTTATCATTAGGGAGGTTTTTAGTAGCTTATCAAACTGTAACACAACGACCTAAAGGCTAAAAATGCTAAATTCATGCTCTTTATTTTCTTCCAAGAGCAAAATTGCTATTAACAGTCCTCTACTCCTCTTCATATTCACATCAGTTCAGTTTCATTTAGGTCTTACTTGCATGTCGCAGTAACTCACACTACACATCTTATTCAGATTTTCTGGATTGCCAAAACATACGACCCCTGCATTAACACTATGAAGTTCGAAGTTCCAATAAATCTGTATTCAGAAAAAAATCAAATGAAAAAATTATTTAAATCACAGCACATTAAGACTACAATTAAGCACAGCATGCGAAGTACAACTACAATAATGTTAAAATAAATATAAGTTAATAAATATTAGTTTAGTGTGTCAGCATGATAACATTTGCTTATACATGCTAAATACAGTACAAAGTACAGCTGATGGGGCTGTATGGACTGATGGGAATGTCCTTCATGAGTTTTTGCTCATAAATTAAAGTATCACAGAGTCAAAGGTAAATTCTTCCCTGCTGGTAGCACTATAACTGAAGTCAACAGGATTTATCCTCTGGGTATCATGAATAGGGTATCTGTCCTAAATTTTATGGTAATCCATCCAGTAGTTCTTGAAACATTGTACTAAAAACCAAAACTGTCAACCTCATAGTGGTTCTACAGTAGCCTATCATCAAAGTCATTGAGATTCATCCTCTGGGGACCATAAATATCTGCCCATCCAGTACTTGTTCTGATATTTCAGTTTGGAACAAAGTGGTGGACAAACCAACTATCGACTAACACTGTCATCCCCTGAGCTACACAGCTACTGCTGCTAACAACAGCTACTGTGGGTAACAACAGCTACTATGCTAAAAACAGCTACTGTGGCTAACAACGGCTGTTGTGGCTAACAACAGCTACTGAGGCTAACAGCAGCTATTGTGGTTAACAACAGTTATTGTAGCTAACAAAAGCTACTGTGGCTAAGAACAGTTATTGTGGCTAACAACAGCTATTGCGGCCAAGAGCAGCTACTGTGGCTAACAACAGTTATTGTTGCTATCAACAGCTACTGAGGCTAACAATAGCTACTGTGGCTAAAAACAGCTATTGTGGCTAACAACAGCTATTGTGGCTAACAACAGCTACTGTGGCTAAAAACAGCTATTGTGGCTTACAACAGCTATTGTGGCCAACAACAGCTACTGTGGCTAAAAACAGCTATTGTGGCCAACAGCAGCTACTGTGGCTAACAACAGTAATTGCAGCTAACAACAGCTACTGTGGCTAACAACAGTTATTGTGGCTAACAATAGCTACTGTGGCTAACAACAGTTATTGTGGCTAACAACAGCTACTATGGCTAACAATAGCTTTTGTGGCTAAAAACAGCTATTGTGGCCAACAGCAGCTACTGTGGCTAACAACAGTAATTGCAGCTAAAAACAGCTACTGTGGCTAACAACAGTTATTGTGGCTAACAACAGCTATTGTGGCTAACAACAGCTGCTGTACCTAACAACAGCTACGAAACCTGACAGCAGGAACATATTAACAAAATATCTCCCATAATAGCCTATAAAGGATATATAGACACAATCAAACAAAAAACAAGTGAAAACTGAAATAAAACAATATAATCTCCCCAGTGAATACCTGATTTAGATGATGATACTAACTCAGTAGTAGCAGTGATCCTAATATCTTTCTAGATCTTAAACATTAATCTGATCTGAAATTTTGTGTATCGACAGAGGGAGGATAGCCGTGCTGTTGGGGAACAAAAACACTGTGAATGCTCGGTAATGTAAACATAATGCATCTCCCTCTCAGTCGGCAGGTCCTCCTCATCACGCTGTAGCAATAACAGCGATTGAAATCACCATGGCAACAGAGTCATCTACCTGAAAGTGATGCTATGGAATAAGCCAGAGGAACAGGAATGGAGAGGGAGAGAGAGAGAGAAAATGAGAGAATGAGAGAGAGAGAGAGAGAGAGAGATAGAGAGAGAGAGAGAGAGAGAGGGCCAGGGCCTCTCATAACACAGCATGATTTATGAAGGTCTGAAAAGGAACATTTACAATGAGTCCACTACACACACTGAGAGAAAAGGATCTGAGGCATTAAAAGCCTGGCAGGCATTCAGCAACTATATTCATTCTTTCCCATCACCACTTCTTTCTGCCTCTCTTTTATTCAATTCCCCCCTTTTTTCTCTCATTGTAATAATGTTTAAAAAATGTTTTGTCTGCCCTGCTGTTGTTGTCAGTATCACAGTATCTGTTCCCAGTGATAAAAGACCTCTCTAAACATCCATTCCTTTCAATGATGATGTCAATAAATGACCCACATTATTCCACAGCAGCAATTCCCAAACATGATGCTGGTTTAAGTATGCCACAAAAATTCAATGTCCTCCCAGAACATTCTTGTTTGTTCCCAGATTATTCAACTTTGCAGCCTGTAAAGTTGAGACATGAGCCCGACTGCTGGCTTTTTGTCCTTTCCTATCAGTCTTTTTTCCTTTTCATTGTAACAATTCATTTTAAGCTCAATGTAATTTTCTTGGATTATAAAACTAGAAACAAGACAAAGTGAATTAGTGGGAGTGGGACTAACAGCAGTTAACATTATCCTTTCCCAGTCAGCCTGCCACCCTTTGTCTACTGAGTGGTTCACACAGTCTTCAAAAATCTTCATGGCCGACTCAACTATTGGTCCTGTATTAATTTAACAGCCTCCACATACAAGAAGACAATGGGTACCCTGCAGTTGGCTTCACAGCTGATGACTTGTGGGCAGAAAACACTATTTTTACTCATTGTAGCATGTAAATGCATTAATACTGAATGTTAAATGTAATTTCTTTCCATTTCTTTTATGCTTTGAAAATCAGCATTTAGCATTAGCCTATGGAAAACACAGGTAACTCATCAAGTTACTCTGCTAACTGTAGCTCATCACTACATTGAATCAGGTAGTATTCTTCACACACCTTTAAGTGATAATAAGGTAAGCAGTGTTTGTACATGTGACGCCTGGAGTAGTGTTTGCATAACATTATACTCATGTTGAAGGATGAACAGAAACTTATATTGATATGGATGGCCTCAAGATCAGCTTAAGTTCAGTTGTTTAGTTTCATTTCATTTCTTTGTTGCCCCTGCAGGAGACTGCTTATTAGCAGCTAACGTTAAATTACGCTCTCAACAAAAAAACCTGAGCGGGTTCAGTTTAAACGACACATACAGGATGAATATCAAATTTTAGTAAAATGCCCTTTTGCTTGTAAGAAAATACTGAAAACAAGATAACATAGAGTGTCTAGTTAACTTAGCAAAGGTAGCTTGCAAACATTACCCAGCTCTTTCCTAAGCAGGAAGCCTTTCATTGTTTTGTTTGTGTCCATGTTACAGCAGTAGTAATGTCCTCTGAGGTGACCAGAAAAGAACTGTTTTGACTCTGCTATTATTTCCCCATGTTATAAGATAGTATTGTGCATTACTCTTTGTTGCTTCCAAGCAAATTATCTGCATAAACCTCGACTTCTGTTCAGACTTCTGATAACTTCACAGCCTCGTTGTCGACTTATATTATGTCAGACGGCCGACCCCCTCACAAAATGACTTACAAGAGAGCAATGCCAGAGTGATTAATGGAGTGTTAACGAAATGGCCCTTCAGCCTGATTACCATGCTCTACGTATCTCAGTGATAAAAAGTGTGATTTAAAGTATGAAGTCAACAAGTCGCGGCGCTCTTTAAAAAGCTCCAGGCTCTGAACTGTCCTCATCTTCTCTCACCCCTCCGTCTTCTTGTTGTCTTTGTTGAGTGTGTGAGTCATCGTCATCCTCTCCAGTCATAGTCTCGTCCAGATCAATGAAGATCTCCACATGGGTCCTCACAGACCTCCCCGCTCTTGCTCCTCGCTTTGCCATTGCCATGGAGACTCAAGCAAGAGGCTTGGTGGGACTTGTCAGGGACACGCAATGCTTCCCATTGGTGCCACACACACACACACGCACACGGGCACATACACTGACAGTCCTTCAATTAAGAAAATAAGAGGAATACATTCCCATTTTACCCTGACTGTCCAGCTCACTGCCTCCTCTCCGTTCACCCTCATCCACAGCTTTACAGTTCAACATTTATGTTCTCGTCTCCCATGCTACTGACAGTTTTATATTTCCCCAGTGTCTTGTGGGTAACAGGTTTTAGAAAAGTTCACACGGTGACTGGAGAGTCTAGAGGGAAGGAAGAGGAGCGACTGAACACATACAGTTAACTGAAGAGGGGGATTATAATAATAAGTGCATGTGGTGAGAAGAGGGGAAATAACGCAAGAGAATCGAGTAGATAAAAGGTCAGTGAGTGATAAATAAAGCTGAGTAGATGACCTGCAACTGTTGTTAAAATTCAATTGTACAAAGGGTGAAGTGAATTCAACAAATGTCAACAGTCAGTAAACACGATGGAGGAGCATGAAGGGTCTCAAACTCTTAGCGTAAACTTACTTTGATTTGATTTTTTTGTCTTGATTGCAAGTTGGAGAAGATGTCGATTGATTAAAGCTACTATAACAGAGACAGTCGAGACACCGAAACGCTTCATTTCCGTTTATTCCCTGTATCTGTGTGATGCGGGTTTCTCCACCTCCCCGCCCCTTTAGGAGACTGGGAGCAGGTCTGAGTGTATTCATTTCAATGGGCGAAGTGAACGAGATCACAGATTATCACAGATTCTTTTGCTCCATAGTCACCGACATAAATAATGGACCCAGTTTTCACAAGCCACACGTCTTCAGAACATTTTGACATCAAAATGACATTTTTCAGATCAACAGATCAGGAGAAGAATTAACTTTATTGGAGACCTGCCTCTGTCTCTGTGCCATACTCTCCTGAGATCTGTCAACTGCCGACATCGTTTGCCAACCGATAATCAGATGTTTAGATGGACCATGGCTTAAACTTTAAAACTTAAATAAAACTTGTTCCATTGCCTAACAACTGCTAAAACAGAGTATTAACATATTAAATTGATATGACTTTGTACTGGGCTGATCAGATGTCAGTAGATAAAAAACAGTGGCAAAAGATTTGTCTGTGTTGTATTGTCTATTGTTGTATTGTTTTGGCAGGGACAAGTAATCCATCAGTTAGTGTTAAAAATGCCTGAGCTTTGTGCAGCAATAGGCTGAAATAACAAGGAAAACGGATCTGTCTTTTCTTTCCGAAAGGATGCAGAGAGGTGAGTTTATACAGGGATAGATTTTAATATTAGCTACTGTTGTCACACCGTGGTGAGGTTGTCTTGTCCTGGGTTTGTTTTGTCCTGTCATTTCCTGTTTTATTTTGAAAAGTAATTCTCCTCTCGTTTCAGGTCACTTGCCCTTCCTCATGTGTCTCAGTCTGATTGCCCTACGTGTTTCCACCTGTCCCCTATTTGCCTCCATGTGTTTAAATAGTCTGTGTTCCCCTTGTCTTGTGCCAGAGTGTCTTCGTTTTCGTCCTGCACCCGAGCCTTTTGTCCATGTCCACAGCCACAGTAGTCGCCAAAGTAAGCTTTCTTTACCTCGAGAAGAGTGATTTTTTGTTTGTTAATTTTGCCCTAGCTAAAGTTCATAGCCCCTTGTTTTTCCTCATTAAGAGTGATTTTTTGTTTGTAGTTCTTACCTTAGCATATTTTCATTTTTTCTGTAATGCAGCATCTTCTGTATAGAGGATCTTTGACTATAATCTTCCCAGCCTGCTTCCAAGATATGATGTTTATATACCATTTATTTGCAACAGCAAATAAGTTTTGATGGAAATGAAATGGCGAGTGGATCATTATGTTTTTCCTTTTAAAGGCAGCATGAAGCAGTTTTTCAGTAACATGAGAGAAATGTATATGTTGTGATGAAGCAGAATCGTTTTCCATTAAAGCTTTTTCCTTGAAATGATCATCAGTTTCTATCTGGTAAATGATGTCATGTAAACTTTTTATGTTTACTTTGAGTAAGTGATGGCTCGTTCTCCACAAGGCAGGGAAAGTTTATTTACACAGCTCATTTCCTACACGAAGGCAATCTACATTATGCATTAAAACATTAAACAGGAAAGGCAGCATAAAGCATTGAGACATAAATGATAGAAACCATTTTCAGGGTGTGATTAAGTTTAGGCCAAAGGAAGCAGAGAACATAAAGGTTTATAACTTGGATTAAAGTCAAAGTTGGGGAAAGTTTCTTATCCTCTGGGAGCTTTGTGTAAATTAGCAAATTAATTCTGCTTCTTCATGTTTAGTTTGGACTCAGGGAGTCACTTGGAACAGACCTGAGACCAGTTCATGATAAGGCTCCATGAATTTTTGAATGCAATATCTCTTCAAGGGAATCCCTTTAAATTTGGCACAATTGTTCACTGGGACTCAAAGGTCAAGGTCACAGTGACATCACAAATCGTGGTTTTGGCCTTGTGAACACAATATCTCCGTAACACCTTGAGGGAATTTTTCAAATTTGATAAAAACATTCACCTGGACTCGAGGATGAACTGATTAGATTTTGGTGGTCGAAGGTCAAAGGTCGAGGTCAGTGTGACCTCACAAAACACTTTATTACTCAAGGCTTCACTCACCAATTATGACAAAATTATACACAATTGGTTAATATTTAGTATGACTCTGGATTAACAGTCTAAATCTAGACTAATCTAAACTACTGATTCTAGTTTTGTGCATCTTTTTTCGTGCCCACGTGACAAAATAATACGGATAATCAGACTTTCAAATCTGACACATAACAGCTTTAAATAACCTCAGTCAAAGCAAAACTTCTCTTTAGTAATCATGTATTAACACTGACAACATGACACGTCACCTCACAGTGAGCGTGCTGCAGCTCTGCCCCAGCCTTTACCAGCAATTATCTGCTGTAAGATCGCCTCATTGGTTTGCTGAGAGGAAGACACACCAAACCAAAACATGACAGCTCAGTGGGTGTGTGTGTGTGTGTGTATGTGTATGTGTGTTGCCGCACAAATTTGTTGTGACAGTTAGTTACTCGGAGCTCTGTGACCCAGTCACCCAGCAGACAGAAGGGAACATCTACCCAGCGTTATCTGGTGCATCTACATCCACCAAACATGGCTGCTGTGACATGACTCAACCTGAGAGAGAAACTGCGCCTTTACCAGAGAAACAGAGCAATAAGTGGAGAGGAAAAAAATAAATAAAAAAAACCTTTGACAGACATCTTCACAGACAAGCAGGGCGCAAAGTTAAACATTAACAATCCAAACAATAGGAAGAACGGCTCTCACTTTATAAACAAAACACTCTGCATTTCCATTAATTCTGATCTCCAGGAGGCTCGACGGGCCAGGGTGAGTGCATTGCAACAAAGTGCATTTCTCAGTGTCTGCATGCAGTGTGTGTCTGTGTGTGTGTGTGTGTTAGTGTGTATATATGTATGTGTATGTGTATGTGTGTGTTTCCCAGCTTTTTCTTCCCACGACAGAGTAATTTGCTAATTCTCAGAGGATGGGGGAACAGTTTTTTTCATGAATGTCACAAACCCCTAGCTATTAAAAGTGTGTTTTCTTTCCTGTCAGTGTTCAGTTGCATTGCTTGATATGGAAGCTGTCACTCAATCAGGATATATGGCACCAGAATATCCAGAGCTCAGAACAAACAGACCAACAGAAATAACCAAAGAAAATGAGAAGCCGCAGATTATTCCAGCCCATCGAGCTGTGCTGGTAAATAACCCTCAGAGGAAGCCTATAAAACCAATTACTTTCAGCGATGTAAATGTATTCTCTGTAACTTTTGATGAGTTATGCACACTAGTATGAAAAACTAACCACAATCCACACAGTCCAGGGAATGGTAAAGAAAGAAAGAAAGATGTTTCATCAGAGCCACGACAGGATGAGTTACATTTCTTCAGATCTTAAATATCTTGCTGTATGATAAACATTTGTGAGAGCTTCCAAAAGCTCTACAGCACCAGGACTGACTGCGTGTGGTTTCATTAGAGTTGATTAACAGCATTGCATCCCTGCAACATAAGCAAATTAAATGGTATTAGATTTTAAAAAATCTGAATAATTATAATAGGCAATAATAAAAATAGGCAATTTTTTTTTGTTTTTTATTGAATAGGGACCACACGATTTAAAATAGTTCAAATACAAAGCATGAAAGAGAGAGTTTATAGCTATTGCTAATTTTCAAATAATTGTTTTTCTCTCTGTTATTACTCTGAATTATTTTGAATTGTCGACAAGGCATTGAGTTTTTAGAAGTATTTCTGCAAGGCTCCAGCTCCCTGCCTCTCCTGCACAGGTGTATTTTTAATGTATATGTCTATGTGTAGTTGTGTCTGTACGTCTTTTATGTAACTGTATTTCTATTGTGCAAAAAAATTCAAATGAATTAAAGAAATTAAAAAATTAAAACAGAATTGATGTGAGTCTACAACCATGCTAACTGCTCTGTGAGCTAAATGCTAACAACAGCATGCTAACATTGTCACTGTAAGCATGCTAAAACGTTCAGATGAAACAGGGCCATCAAAGGGGTTATTTGCTACTCAACAGCTGAAGCATAAAGTCTCAGTAGAGTCATGATGCACATGAGAAAGAGAGAGAATAACAAACAAATATCAAATCCTTATCATAGCGTGCAGTGACCTTTACAGATAGGCAAGCAGAGCCAAACAACCCATTACACCCTCCACTCCAAAAAAAATCCCCATCTCAGCTGTTTCCTGCACCAACAAGACCACACTAAAACCAACCTTCTTATGAGAGTAGTAGCAGCAAATCTTAAATTCTGGGCCTGTCCTGTCTCATGATCATCTCATGTGCTGCACCTTGCTGCACGCTGCCTGGACATATCCACCTTTCTGCACTCCTTCCTGACTGAACAAGTATTAGTATATAATTAAATCAAATGAAAGAATTAAAATCAAGATACTGTCCTGATGTGTAGCTCGAAGCTCATGGAGTGGTCAAATATAATGCCAAGATTACACAGACCCGGTCTATACATATTAATTCAGACCTTAAAGGTCCATGAAGTGATCAGCTGTGGTATTGGAGTTAATGGGTCGACAGAGACGCACGTGATAGAGCCAAACATGTGTCACTGTGTTGACACGTGACTTTGCATCAAGACATCTGCATGGTGGCACACAGAAACACACACACACACACACACACACACACACACACACACACACACACACACACAAACAAACACACACACACAAACACCAGCTCCTGCCTAGTGCAATGGAATTACTGTCTTTATCAGAGTGTAATCACTGTTATTGTGCCGTCTCCCCGTGCACTGTCACACAGCCACAGGAAATGGCTGCAGGTCTATTTTCAGGCTGCCGGCTGATGGCAGTTCTCAGGTCAGATCCTTCAGGTTGAACCATCATGCGCCCTCAGAAACACAGTGTAGATTTACAGGTTCTTGCACGTTTTTAGATTTACATTAAGCTCCTTAAAAATCACTGTCAGATGTGCAGATTTCCATCTTTTCATTCAGATCTGCATCCTGTTCCCTGCTGTCATTTCATTTACAATTTTATGAACACAACCAGTGAAAAAAGGGACTTTTTGGTTCCTTCAACCTCTCGTTCTGCCGCTGGTGAAGGTTATTGTCTCCACTTTAGAGGCAGAGCACTGAGGGATGAGTTCATTTTCCGAGGCAAAGGTTCTTTTGGGAGGGACGTGGGCTGCAGTTTATTTGAAATGTAGATTCTGAGCCGTGTCTGTTGCGCTTTCATCCTGTCCATGAAAAATGCATGCTGTGATCTCATTATCCTGCTCTCCTCTTGGAACGCTACATAAAATCAATCCGGGGCAGAGGAGGGGTGAGAATGCCACAGATTCTTCTTCTCTTTTCACAATGGGCAAGAAGAGGCCCTACAAGTGGGAGGAGAAGTGTAGAGGAGTGCATGTGTGTGTGTGTGTGTGTGTATAAAAAGCATTACACTGGTGTTTAGCTTAATTTAACGTATTAACTGCGTGGTTTCCGACTTTTCAGGTGTGGTTTGATAAAATCAAGAAAGTTATTTCGTTAACAGAGTGTGGTTGTGCAAAAAATTGTGCTACATATTCCCAAATTCAATGGAGGTCAATGAGATTTCACACTACACAACTGCAGTTAGGGAGGAAATATTTAGATTCACAGAGTAACAAGTGTAAATGTTGCACAAATGATACTAAAGCAAAATTAACCATCCATTCAGTATAAGTGTTCTTGTTTTGTACAGTACACTATTTGAGTCTATTTCAGTTGACAAAGAGACGAAACACACAATAACGTTAAAGATGAATTTGCCTGATAGCATCAATATTATTATCATTATTATTATTGTTCTAGATATCACAATAATATCGTTAGTTTGAATTCTTTTGGCCACAATGGTCGTGTAGTAAAAATCTGTTATCGAGAGCCCTATTTCAAAATTTGCAGTAGTAGCCGAACATTTGCTCCATAACAGTTAGTAAAACATCATCAAACATCCATTATAGTTTAAAGAAAATAAACAACATTGACTGTTGGGACAAAGCAGGAAAAAGAAAAGGTTGCTTTCTTGACCCAACCATTCACCCTGATCTCCTCGCTTGAATGGACCAACAAATGGAAACAAATTAGTCCCAGCATCACACAATCATAATATGAATTCTCTACAGTGTGTTAGACATGGTCTCCAGTCTCTCTGTGTCCATTTTCAATAATGTGCTGCAAATAAAAGAAGCCAAGTGCTGTTCTGAAGGGCAGGACATCATTGTGAACTGGAACACTTTATACTTTAAATAATCCACAATCTATAGTTAATGAGCTGAACCAAAACTGCACCACTGCAGACAGTAGTGTCCCTTTAGCTGCATGTGCTGTTAGCGCACAAACTGTGTGAGTGTGTCGGTGTAGGAGGGAGATAGAAATATAAATATCGCTGCTTCTCTTCTTCTCCCAGGAGAAAACTCAGCCGTCATCCTTATTTTACTACAACTGTTTTTTTGTTTTTTTTTTCTGCACCGGATTTTCTCATTGCTAAATTGGCAGCAGGTGTGGGGAGATACATGTAGCTGCAATTTAGCCAATTACAGTAATGCTGGGTGAGGGCCGTGTCTCATCTCTCACTGTAACGGGCTAAAGGGAGCTCACCTCAGTGAACACACTGCATACGAATGGCACGACTGAAATGCACCATCTGTGTGTGTGTGTGTGTGAGTGTGTGTGTGTGTGTGTGTGTACTGTTAAGCGTATTGTAGGGAATCCCTATTTTATTCCAGTTGTGGTTACCATGGGAACCGTTGGCCAAAGACTAAAGTGAGCTATGCCCTTGGCCGGGCTCAGAGATTAATGGCCTGTTGAGTCCACTGCCATTTCGATTGATGTGCCCTTCTTCTTCCTTCACATCAATATAAGCACAGCTGTCTCTGCCGTCCTCACAGTCAGATTAATGGAGCCTTCGGCCCCTCGATATCGCCACCGAGGATCTGGGCTCTGCTGCAGTGCAGGCGAAAAAATGAACAAACAAACCTCTTCTGCTGAGACTTTTTCACATTTCTGGCTCAGCACTGGTACAGACTTAGATTTCAGCTTTGATTGTTCATTTGGCTGCTGTTGGCAGATTAGTTGATGTTAACACATGATGTGTAATCGTTCTGCAGTCCAAGTTGTCCAAGTCCAGTTGGAAAAGTTTAGTTTGGGAAATTACATTAGCGTAGACAAGCTGTTAAGTTTGATAAAACGGGAAATTACCCTGCATGTTGTCGGCAGATTACTGTTGTGTTGTTTGACTGGACACAGCCCATGTATAACTAAACTGTTGTTAATGATGTTGAAATGTTAATATTAACACTAGAGAGGAGGTTCCTTGTAAAGAAAGATGAGAATAGCAAATGAATAAAAACTGAATTTGGTCTTTTTCTATAAATTGTCAAGGTAAGCTAGTTTACCTTGACAAGGAAGCTTTCTTGTGCTTTTCAAACGGACTTTCCCCTTGAGATGAGTTCCACATATTTTATCACCTTCCACTACAAGGAGCTTTCTCTTATCACAGTCATTTTTCAAATAAAACCCAAATGGGACTCTGGCACTTTCTCTTGACTTTCGCTGCCATGATGGCAGCCATGGACGTATTAACAACACAGCAGGCATAAAACTGGCACAAATAAAAGACTGGAAGATAGATTTAACATCCACCCAACACAGCCGGCTCATGTGTGAAACAAACTGACAAAGATGAAAACTAAGAGCATTTTCTCCATAATTTTAGTTAGTTTTGTAAACACACAATACAGTTTCTGTTAGTTACCGTTGCCTGGCACTGCTGCAGTATTGTACTGTTGTCTTAAAATCACAGGCAGCACATTGTGGAGTGTGCACACAGCAGCTGCCTGTACTGTCTCTGTGCTGTAATCTCATTGTGATAATGGACTGTGCAGAATACTTTAAGTCTGTTTTCAACCCAAAGTTTATTCAATCATTTTGCCCTGTAACTCGGTTAGGAGAGATTTGTTACCATTATCGTTATGGATCACTATCAATGAGATTAAACGTGCAGAAGGTGTAACGGGATAAACTGATTCAACAAGACACTGAGTGATGTTTATGTGGAAGCTGTTTAATGAAGGAAAAGGAAATTGATCTTCAACATGAACATGGAACAAGCTCGACGGTCTTGAGAGTCAGACACAGGTGGGGGATCAAGTCTGAACGGCCTGGCAGTAAATCCACAATCTGGAACGCCACTTCACTTGAAAGATGACACCACTGACCGCAGGAAATGTCAGGTGATGCATGTTAACACAGGTCTGACGAGGATCCAGGCTCCTGATGTTCCACATCTTCAAAACGAGGTGTACAGCGCGCACCGTTGTTACAGTATGTAATAACATAATCATTCTAATTGTAGTGTGCAGGGAGTCCTCCAAAACATCACTAATATGCTCTGTGATACCACTCATAATGATATTTGTAATTATGAGAACGCATGTGAGCATATATTCAAACAAAGGGTGTAATTTGTAGATGAAAGAACACGTAGCATGGAGAAATAATGATTAGATAATTGGATGAGTCATAATTACACAAGTCTAATTTTCATTGTCACTTACAGGGAGGCCTGAGTCTCGTTCAGTCAGGTGGGTGAAGCCAGTTTGTGTTCTGAAGATTCTTCTGTGAAACCGAGATATCTCCTTGTGCAGGTTCCTGGTGTAATTTTCTGTTGGATTGTTTGACTAATTAAATTGGCCACGCAGTCTGACAGCGGTGACAGTCAAAGATCAAAGCCCAGAGGCTCAGAACATGGAGCGAGGACACAAAACCCCGTCATAAACTTACATCGGCAAGGAAACAGAGGAGCAAGAGAAAGCTGATACGGCGGGGACAAAAAGGAAAGTAAATTAAAAAGATGCTGCACTGACGACGGCACATTGTTGAAATAGAATAAGGCAGGAGACGTTTAATTACACATCACCCAAGATAGCAAAATGAAACCTCACAGCTCGAGTCCGGCCCATATACTTCCACATCTGGGCAGATTCTGGCTATTTTCTTGTGGTATGAATGACAGCTGGAAGATTTTCTGTGTGTGAGCCAGACTTGGTCCGGATGTGAAAGTAGCATCTGACAATCATGTTGTATATGGGCCAGTTTCGGGCCATGGAATTGACATTGAGATTATTTCATGGTGAAAAGCAAAACAGCTCTTACTGTTTAAATTTCATGGTGCTGGTGGTGTGAAATGCCATCAAATTTTATTTCTGGGACAGCTTCAGTGATCGACCAGTTTCTACAAATGAGGTTGTCCTCTGTTTTTTTTCTGTTGAATATCCATCAGTTTTTGTCCAGCATACAGCACGACTGAAGACATTTTAACTCTGAAAAGCAAATCAAGTCAATTTATATGCTGATGACACTATTTTGTTTCTACAACCTGTTTCAGACATTTTTTTACTTAATTTGATAAAATATTAAATTAAATAATGAACTGGTGTAATTCTGTAAAATGAAAAAAATAAAATAGGGTCCATATAATTGAAATTCAGTATCAGAAGTGTCAAGAATTGAGAGAGTTCATTGGCAACTACAGGCAAATGCAATCCAAAACAATGTCTGTCAACCAGTGAAACACACAGACACACACACACTTCTTACACACTCAGAAACATCCTTCTTGAATAGTCGGACCTGTGTTGGGAAGTTACTCAGACTTTAAATCATCTCTTTCATTTCACAGCAGAGTGAAGTAACTGATGCTCCATGATCCCTCTCCAGATGATGATGACGACGATAGTAATGTGTCTGTCCAGCCTCGGGCTGCAGTCGGTGGAGTCGGCTGCTGCTGCTGCTGCTTCGTACTGTATGAGTCTCTATGGAGCCTGTTCAAGCTGCAGGGGCGACTGTAACAGCGGCAGAGACGAAGCTCCACTGAGATGCATCTTAATGAGAAGAGAGGAGGATGTTTTTCTCACATTTTCACTATTGTCGCATCAGGAGCAACGCATTTTACAACACTGTGAAATGCATGTTACCTGTGATAAAGATTTTTAAAAACAGGATCATACATGATGATAGGGATGAATTCAGCATCTACTAACAGACAACTATGACCTACTTGGTCCTATTAAATTTGAAGAGGAAAAGATTAAATCCTTTGTAAACTGTTGTCAATAGCAACAGAAATATCAGTGTGAATCAGAAACAGGATGGAGAGTACTCAAACAGAATCCAGTGTTTCACCACAACGTTTCTGTCGACACAGCAGCCGCCCCCAGAGCAGCAAAGCTGAGCTCGTCACTCATGTTATAATGGCTTCTTTTTTTTTTTGCTGGCCTATAATTCTGCACCCACCTCTTTGTTTGAATTTTTGAGAATATATTCAAATATATTGTATGTATCAGTTTTTCTTTTACTGTTTTGCTGAGAATAGATGTAGGACAGTTAGTGAGTCACCACAATATAATTAGGACAGTTTAGTATATGAACATAATTTCAGGGTTACTGTGAATGAATGACTCCTGATCTCCAGCTGTCTGACACATGAATGTGTGAAGCCACTATCCAAGAGCTCACACCAAGCCGAACAACCCTTTTAAATTGAATAATTGAAAAGCTTCAGAATTTTTAATCCGCAACAGATCATTCAAACTTTATTGAAACCAGTATGAATAAGCTTACTAATATTCCACTATATTTGTTCTGAATTTGATTCAGGTCATGTAAACAGCACATTCCATTTGGGTATTCCAAATTTTACATTTTCCGATAAAAACTAGGGATAATGTCAATATTATCCTTTGCACATGTAAATACCACATTCGAAATATGCACCTCAGTTGGGGGTGTTACGGCAGTTTGCAACACACGGCCTCTCGTCTGTTTGCGCTCAGCTCTGTGTGTTGTACACAAACAAACTAGACAACAGTTTGCCTGACTGGCGGTAGAGATGCATGTCCGAAAGGAAAGCTCACATTTCTTTCTCTACATAGTTGATGGTCAAATAAAGGTGAAATTACCAGCAAATACAGAAACACGGGACACACTTGACTTGACACACTGAACAATAAGTCAAGTCCCCCTGGAAACACTTCCTGTTGTCGTCTGTGCTACTTGCAGCACAGGTGCAGGTGTACTTGGTTGTGTTGTGGGTATTTTCAGCACGCGCTGTTAAATTGATGAAGATGTTTTCAAAATTTATTTGTGTTTTGTCTGTTTGTGTTGTTGCAGTGTGTCACCGTATGAAATCCCCCCAAAATAATCTTATAAAAATGGGAAATGCTCCAAAATCCCTCCAAAACAAGTTGTTGAGATAAACTGCTCACGGTCACATAAAGGAATACTTTCCATCATCTCCATGTGTGGAAGTTTACTGCTGAAGTAAATCGGTTAAAAAGAGGGGAAAAAAAAGAAAACAGAGGCTTAAACTTATTTAAACTAATCTGCTGTTATCTGACTGAAATGAGCTTAAACCTCTTTTCAGGATTTAAGCCACATCCTGTTCCTGCTTCCCCGCAGTAGTACTATCATTGTCCAGACTCGAGCTGTGCAGCAGCACCTTTTCTTTAAATACCTCCTGAGCTGATGACGACCGCGATCGCTGAACTCAGATCAGCGACCAACCAAGGTTTCATAAAAGCCCAGAGTCCCAGAGCAATTCAGACTGAGCTTTTGCTCCCATGACAGCAGCAGCAGCATTTCACTGATGAGCCTGATATGAAGCACGTGTGCAGCGCAGCAAGTTAGATAACCGTGAAGATGAGAGTACAGTAGAATATCATGAAATCAGCCCCTTGCATGAGAGTCAAACCCAGCTTTTATTAGACAGCTACAGCTCACAAAAATTACTGAGGTGATTGGCCGAATGTAATTCTGACTCTGTGGTTGTGGTTGCACCGCCAGCTTACAGACAAGGAGGGGAGGGGAGAAGAAAAATCAGCAGGGTGGGAGAGTCGAAAGGGAGGGAAAACAAGAATTCTGGGCAGCAACATCCCAAGAGTCTGGTTGGTAGACAGACACTGATGTTGAAATTCAGATCACACACACGCCTGCAAACCATGCTGCTCACCAGGGAGGGGAAGGATGAGAGACAGAGGAGGGGGGAGAGGGAGCAGAGCGTGGGGGAGTAAGAAGGGGACAGAGGTAGACAGAGAGCCTGTATGACAGAGGAAGAAGAAGAGGAAGAAGAAGAGGAGGAGGAGGAGGCGTCCAGTGGAATTACAGGACTGTAGAGCTCGTGTTGAAATGAGGAGGCAGGCAGCTGGATTCATTTTAATTAAAATTCCAGCTAAATTTGACTTCACATAAATTATAATCCTTTAAAGTCTGGATCAGAGGAGGGGCCGCAGCAGAGGGACTCACTGTAGTGATGATGTAATGTTGAGAACTGCTCCACAGACGCTGGAAAAAACAGAAAAACTCCTCCAGTGGATGACGACAGTTGTGGTGATTTAACCGAGATGAGGAGGATATTCACAGCTGGAACGATCAGGATGTGAAGGAGTGTCACCGGAACCGTTTCTGTTTGTGCACAGACCAAACAAACACTGAATGTTTTAACAGGGGGAGGGGGAAGGGGGGCACACAATGATTGTTGGGCTGATTTTATGGTCAACAATTGAAATTCTGATCAGTGTAATTGAGTCAGGTCTGTGTGTGAACCATAGACGCACAAGCTCAGAGTGGGCTGCCCCGCCGTTGTCATCTTGGCGGTGCCTGACTCCACCCCTAACCCTCCAGCTAATCCAAAAATGGACAAAGAGGCGGGGCGTGTGTGGAGCCAAGACTTCAGTGCATACCGGTTGTAGCAAGCATACACTCACCCACCTGTCAGTCAAAGCAGCCACGCCCTCAATTCTCCATAACTTTAGTCCTTAATAAGATGTAAACAGGTGCATTATATAAACTGTTGTAATGAAGGAGGAAATTAGATCTAGAGATCAAAAGTGTTTTTGTACCAGGCTGTAAACATGTTTATTTCTGCTGTAAATTTGGACATTTTAACATTGGAGTCTATTGACTCACTGTTGGAGCCAGACTCTAGTGGCCATTAGAAGAACTGCAGTTTTGTCACTTCAGTGTTTCAGAGCTTTGTTCTGACAAGAGAACTGGACCTGAGCTTATTTTAAGAAAACCAGATGAGCAGAAGAGCATTTCTAAACCACAAGACGTTTTATAAATAATTTTACTCTTAAGTTAAAAAATGAAGGATTTTTACTTTTATCCTTCACTGAAGTCCAATTTGAGCAACAGCTCACCTGAAGTTCTACTTCAGTTCTCTCTGTTGAATTTACAATCCATGCTGTTTGTCCACAACCATGTCCGTTATCTGCTTTTTTGCCTTTTCTGTGCAGAATGCAGTGACAAGGAAACTCCTTTTTATGGCGGTCCATTTTTGTTTAGTTAAAGTCACAAAAGAGTTCATGTTCTCGTAGGTTTTCAGGGACGAGACTCTGCTCCTGGTCTGACTGTTGTCCAGTTTGCTGATTTCTCTAGTTTCTCAGTGCTTAATTACAGGCTTCTTTATTACCGTCAGGGTCAAAAACTCTGTAAACTCTGTCCATGTTGGAAGGAAACCCTAATTGCATGTTGGGTGTTTTGGGGTTGTGATAAAGGTAATTTGTTTTCAGTTTCAGGTTGAAAAGATTCTCTTCCCTTTTCAAACTCTTACACATTTAAACTACAGGATGCCACCTCAGTTATCCTGCATCACGTTTTTATAACGTGGTGACAAATGTGCACACAGAGTGAAGGTGGGTGCAGACAAACACAGACAGGTGAGAGGACGGGAAGGGCTGGCAGGAGTAACACTGAGTCTGAGACAGAGACGACGCTTCGTGATTCTGCAACTGCTGCTGTTTACACACTGAATAAAGCAGATGGGTAAATGTGTTTGTCAGTGCAAACACAAACCCAACACACACACATGCAGACAGAGAAGAGCTACTCATCACCTTTTTATACATACACAACCTCGCAAAGCAGATTACTAACACAGTGTTTCCTACGGCCGAGCTGCTTCACTGCCAACTCAAATATTCCTGGGCATAAATATGACTTTCAGTTTGATTCATTCTCTAAAACACTAACACGACTAAACCACAGGGTCCAGGAGGAGCTCTAACATAGTGTTAGAGAACCTTCATTTACCTTCATTTGGTGAGTGATTTTCTGACTTTTTTGTCCCGGATTTTGCCTCTCAGGCAACATAGAAGCTGCCCTACCTTCATGAACCTTGAGATTACATTGAAAGACTTAATTTATGACAACAGATACGTTTTGGATGAAACATATTAGTAAAACGTTCACTAATAGCGTATTTGTTCTCAGTGATAAAAGCATTATAGGAAGTTTTTATGGTTATGGTTAGATACTGACTGCACTTGGTTCGGGGAAAATTGTGGTTTAATTCGGAAAAGTTCGCACTGACGTCTGACACAAACATGTTTTTTGGGCTGCACAATTAATTGAATTATAATCGAAATCACAATACGGCCAAGTGCAATATCCAAATCGCAGGAGCTGCAATTTTTTTTTGATAGAGGTAAATGTGTCACAACATTGTTGCACATTGTTAGCACCATAAGTGTTGAGGTGCTACAAAGGCACCCCGGCCTACAAATCATATGTTCCAGACGTAAGGGAACGTGTTTGTTTGCTACAAGACCCAACATAAATCACATCATCATTTTTAAAACAAATTCTGTGAAAATAAGCTAGACAAGAAAAGTTAACCTCTAGGTAGCAGGGTTCTGATAGAGTGGGTTGTTGTGAGGAAGCCTGCAGACACGACTCAGGG
The DNA here is from genome assembly GCF_002814215.2 of Seriola lalandi dorsalis. Classification (NCBI taxonomy): domain Eukaryota; kingdom Metazoa; phylum Chordata; class Actinopteri; order Carangiformes; family Carangidae; genus Seriola; species Seriola lalandi. Next base: position 4,738,610 of record NW_019525437.1, read on the forward strand.
CTGAAAAAGTCCCATAATTCCTCTGCATATTCAATATTGAATGAATAATATATATATATATATATATATATATATATATATATATATATATATTATTCATTTTCATTGTTATGGAAACGATAACTGCTTTAATCTAGATTATATTAACATATATACAATGTACGTTGTAACACTTTATAAAGGGTAATTTATAAAGTATAATGCTGTATGAAACAAGTGCTCCTAAAATACTGACTGGTACTTAAATGTAGGTGCAGTGGAAAAACTGGGGATTGTAGAAGAAAAGTATTACTGTAATTACTGGGTACAGTTCTGGAACAGAAGTAAAGTTCTAACAACCTTTTTCTTAGTAAAAAGGAGAGAACAGCCACACATTGTATTACAGCCCACAGACCTTATTCTTACTCATTAACAGTGTGGAGCAGAAAAACAACAGGAGAGACTGGAGCTCAGTTCCTGCCACACACAGGGATTTCTTATCATGTTTTCTACCTCGATGTGTGTGTGTTGGAATAAGGTCAGAAATTTGTCCGTGTTTTTGAAGATTTGCTACAGGAGCGTGTGAAAAACAAACACACCTTTCTCAAAAGCACAGCAATCAGAAGTTTCTGCAGAAGACAGATAATACGACATTTACAGCGGGGTCCAAAAGTCTGAGAGCACTTGGCATGAGGCAGACTTTACCAGTTTTATGCCAGTTTTACCCACTGTACGGTAGATACCATTTTGCCCCTCGCCCCTCCCAGCTCTTGTTTTGGTGTTTGTGCTTGTACATTCTGGGTCAGGGGCCGTTAACAAAAAGGGTTTCCTCGCTCAAAGCCCTCCATTGAAGGGGGGCCAAAACACTTTTAGCTCCTTTTGTCCAGAAGAACAACACAGTTTGAGTGTGGTTATTTGTTTACTGTCATGCAATATTTGATTCTTCAGTGGAGCCGTGTGTGTGTTTGGGCCCCATACCGTGAGAGACAGGGGCCCAGGAAAAAGATGATGTTGCTATAAACAGAGCAAGAAGAGATAGAAGAGGAGGAGGAGGAAGGAGAGAGAGAGAGAGAGAGGTGCAGAAATAAAAAGAGAGGAAAAAGAGGAGAGCAGTTGTCTGCCTGTACGTCCGTCCATCACATTCTCATGGACCTGATATCTCAGCAACACCTTGATGGAATTTCTTCAAATTTGGAACAGACATTCACTTGGACTCAAAAACAAACTGATTAGATTTTGGTGGCTAAAGGTCAAGGTCACGGTGAACTCACAAATCACACAAATAGTTGTTTTTTTATATGACTCTGGAAAAACAGAGATGTAACCTGAAACTTGTCTGAGTGACGGAGGCAGACAATCGCAAGGCTGGTCTAGTTTTACCTTTAGTTTTAAGTAGTTTGCCAATGAAGCATTTGTAAAAAAGCATAATTTCCTATCAGGAAACTTTTCCTCTCTTCTATAACATACAAATGGGGAAAACTAGTGGGACATGTTGAATGAATAACTACACAATACATCTCAAAAACAATACGTCCGTTTTTTCAGTAAACAAACACAAATCTAAAGAGTCAGCTGTTTCTTGAAAACCAAGTGAGGCTCTACACATAAACAGAACAATATCAGTTCTGCATTATCGTGTAAGATACATGGGGAGTGTTCAAATTAAATGTTTAATGTAATGAGATTTTTGTGAATGACAGTCCTGCTCTATGCGACTGCTTTGCAGATGTAGCCAGTTGTGACCCACTCAACAGAAAACAGTTACCACCAGTGGTCTAATTAATACTGTACATTACGGTCAGTCAGAGGAGGTTGTCTGGTGCTGGTCTGTAGTCAGGAGCCCTGAGCAGAGACGTGAAGCTGGGTCAGGCAGAAAGAAAGAGGCCCGCAGGAGCAGAGGGATCCATGTGCAGAACACACAACTCAGCTCAGCAGTGAGAACCCGCCGCCCGGTGGGAACTACTTTATCACAGATGAGCAACAAACACACACTCAGCACACAAAGTATGGAGGTAAAGAAAGGCAAGAATAAACTGCCTTAATTTCATTTGGAGTATAGTGTAATTTCAAAGACTTTATTTTATTTCATTTAAGTTTTATGAATGGACCTGGCCACCTCCTCATGAGGACTTTGTTACCTGACTTCTCTTTTTAAATGTTGGCATTAGTCATAAGAATTAAAAAATATGATGCCTGCTATTTGCTTCCATAAACACACATGTGCAATGGTCCACACACGCACACACGCACACACACACATCTGAACATACTGTCCACTGCAGCACCTACAGTTCACTAATCACTATGGCAACCGAGTAAGTCCACGTTTTCTTCCCAACAGCATCAGCTCATTTGGAATAACAATAATGTCACAGCATCACACTTTCTCGCTGTGTTTCTGTCTGTCACACATTTATTCTTAAAAGATAATATCAGAAGAATATCGCAGTACCTCTCTGTGGCATCAACACAGTGGTGGTGTGTTCGAGTCCATCGGTTATCCTGGTATTTGTGTGGCTGCGTTTTGCTCTACTGTCTGTCATCCAGCAAAGCGCAGCTATTCATAGAGGCAGTCAATGCCAACCAGCAGGAAACAAAGCCTAATGACGTGTGACGCCGCTTTTGATAGCATGTATAAATAAACTGTACACGGCTGCTCACCAGTGAGTCCGTCCAAAACAATTAAGGAATGAGCCGATAGAGGAACTGCTCGTTTATAATAGACAGGCCTCTGTATCGAAACATCCACCCACTGTTTGTTCATTGATTCCTGTCAAACGCAGAGTGGAGACTAAATGATGTGGAGTATTTTACAAAAGCTCAACAAGTCACAGTGAGGATATAATAATATACAGAAACAGTGGGTTGGACAGTATCTGTCATTCCCATGTTTTTATCTAAGGCTGAGATTTGGCCACTAGAGAACAAAAAATTACCCCCCAACAGCTGAAAAACGAGACTGTCCTCCTGTTAAAAAACCCCAAAAACCCAAAGGTCGTCTGTGCAGCAGGTTATTACATTTTGTTGCTAGGTGACATCAAGTGGTTGTAGTAATTAGGACAGAAGCGAAGGGACCGTGACCTGACCGTTCGACAAAGTTAACTATGTTGTTATTATTGTAACCATGACAACAAAGATGTTGAGAAAGTGCTCTTTGCTGAACCTAACCAAGTAGTTTTAGTGCAGAAACCTAACCAAACCATGGCCATTAACTGTTGAAACCAAAGGGCCGGCATGTTGTAACCATGACAACCAAGGTCAGTTACGCCTGCCACCGGAGGGATGCTATTTCAGGAGACAATGGGTCATATCAGAGCGTTGAAAAAAAAATAACGTATATGGTCGTTCAGGTTGGAGGAGATGATGGAGGAGGAACACACAAAAATAATCAACTTTTAAAGGTTTTTATGACCAACATGTCACCAAACATTTTCTTATTCATACCTGCAACACACACAAAGCAACACAATCATTCAGTGGAGTTGTGTTTGTGTCCCCCTGATGGATCTCAGTCCACTGTTCCCTCTCTTTTAGCTCTGTGTTTGGTCTCCACCACCTCCTCTTTAGCTGCTAAATGCTCCACTGTGTTCGCCAGCTGCTCTCTGACTGTGTCTCTCTGACTGTGTCTCTCTGACTGTGTCTCTCTGACTGTGTCTCTCTGCTTTTTGCTGCTGAGCAGGAAGTGGACAGTGGAGCTTTTTGGAGCCTTTTTTGCCTGCTAATGCTGAAAGACATTCTGAGAGCAGCGAGAATGAACATAAACGGTCAAAACTAAGACTAAAAGCTAAAAGAGGATAAAATATTGGCCGGTTTGCACAAATGATCTGTCACTATATGTATATGTAGAGATCTGATGAATTGTTGAGGTAGAGAATATTAATTAAAACCCATCTGGTCCAGGTACATTTTGACAGTTTTTGTGTTTTTGTTTTTCACAATCATCTGACTGATCAGTGAATATAACGACATATAAAGTTGCCAGATGCCCAAAAATAAATAAATAAATAAATAAATAACTTAAAATGTTAAAGGAATAGCTCAACATTTTGCGACACGCTTGTTTTACACTTGTTACATTTGTTCTCTTTAGGAGAGTGAGATGAGGAGATCATCATGTCTGTGTTTTCTCATTATGAGCTCCAGACTCTCACCTGCAGCTCCTCCGGCTCATGTCTGAATAAGTTCAGGGTTGTGTGAAAGCAGCTATATGTCTATAACATTTACATAAATCAAGCCAGACTCAGTGTTTCCCTCTGTTTCCAGTAGTGATGGAGTGTGAGACAACTGCCTTGGTTCATTGCCCTCAGAGGGCAAAAACAATTAAACAAATACTGTAGGGAAATAATGACCATATGTCCTCTCAGTGGGTGCTACAGCCTGAGAGAGATGATGACTTGATAACTCAGTGTACGCAGGAGCTGGGGACTTGTGAATCACAGTGTTTCCTCAGGTTGGTTCAGACTCTGGGCAGGTGGAGGCAGAGCCAGGATCACATGAAGGCGTTTTCTTTATTTCTGTGTCGCGTCTGTAGCGATTACTCTCTACGATGTGTATATTGTAGATGTCATTCCCTAATGCACAGTTAGACATCTAACACCCACTTTTGCCCTGAGGGGCATCATTTTTCGACCACGAAAAAACACTAACTCACCCACACTAACACACACATACACACAACGACACACACACACACACAGTAGTGAGCAGTCACAACCCGTCTGCAGTCCCCGGGCTGGCAAAGTAAATGAGGTGGAAATGTATGAAAACTAAAAGATCCCCAGGGAGACATTATGTGAAAGAGACACCATTTCACTGAGAAGCAGCACAGGGCCGAGACACAAAGAGGAGAAACAAAGCTGAGGGGCGAGCACAGGCTTCTTATGTTGACAGTGAGCTGAGACTCTCCTCTGCATGTAGAGGTCCACACGCTCCGCGGACTGCAAGCCAACGTCCCATCCACTGTCATTTAAAATAAAATCTCGCAGCTTTTCCCTGCAAAGCTCACATGCACCGACCTGCTGCTTGTGGCTGTTACCAAGAAAATACATTCATATACTGGACTGATGGAAAAGATTTTTCCAATCCAGGAAGATACTGATGTACTGATACTGTATAATGCTTTGGCTGTTAAAACACTAAAATGCTTGGTTAGAAATTTGCACTACTTGAGGTTTGATATCAATCATGACAGACCTTCATCCTCCCTTCTTGGCCCCATGTAGAGGCATTATTTACTTCACATCTGATGCCCCTTTGTTGTGAAGTTGTGTTTTCACATATTGTCAGGGAATTAGACAGAAAATAATCATTATCATTCCATCATAGGAGAACTGTAAGGCTGCAACCAACAGTTATTTATACTATTAATACAGCTATCGGGTACTTTCTCCAATAGTTGGCTCATTGTTCAGTAAATGATATGCCAGAAAATACAGAAAAATGTGATTTACTATCCCCTGAAGATCAAGTTAACATTCATTTCTTTGTCAAAAACCAAAAATTCTTGACTTTACAATCACAGAAAACTGGGAAACTAACACATTTTCATATTTGAGAGGCTGCACAAGTGATTTTTTGCTAAAAGAAAAAAAAAACTGAGATCTGTTATCACAATAGATGCTGATTATTTTTTTGTCAATCGATCGAGAGTCTGAGGATAACATGTGTAAGTACTGAGTTACAGCTCAGTTCAACCGCTAAACAATACAACTGTTAAAAACCAAGGGCTTTAAAACCAAAAGTTTTTGTGAAAAAAAGTTATATGTTGTCAAGGTTGCTAGGAAACAGGAACTGAAAACATTTCAGTTTGACCTTCACGGTCTACGGTGGCTACGAAGGGCCGCGCCTTTTCACGAAATTGGGTCACGTCAGATCTCATGCTCATGCCATCTTAACTCTGCATCGCTGTGAATTACAATCATAGATGATTCTAGAAAGTGAGTGTATGGAGGTCGGGGTGTTGGATGGATGTGTGGGTCTTAATGAAATATGCTTTTTTATTAACCATTACCACGACCCCTTGTTTTACTCAGAAAGGAGTCACATGATGGAAACTAAAGACGCTCCGAAGTCCAGTGTTGTTCACTGGGATTTTAACCATCATGTGTTTCCTGTGCATAAGATCTAGCCCTTATTTTAGCAGTTAATGTGCAGATAATGTGGGAAGCAGTCGTCCAAATGAAGTGCATGTGGATTTAGAGATAGAGAAATGAAAACTGCAGAGCAGATTACAGGACAATCGAAGGTTTAAGAACCGTTCCTGGACCTCTGACAGAACTTCAGTGCTCGACCCTGCAGCCATCTGTGGATGTGTTTCTCTGCCTTCCTCTGACACTAATAAGATTATGTATTCCCGCAAGCTTTGTGAACAACATGCTAACCGTCTGACCCCTGACCCCGGTCTCCAAGGTGCTCCTTTTTCACTGTCACTCATCCCCATGGAGACTACAGGGGCAGTTGTACCTGCCAAAGCCCCATCAACCCCCCTGCCGCCCGCCAGCCGGCACCTCTCACCCCCCAGCAACACCTTCCACCCCCTGCTGGCATTCAGCAGCTACAGCCAAGATATTTAAGGCACACAGAGCCGGGAGAGGGAGAAGAGGAGGGTTTTTGTGTGTCGGTGTGTGCGCAGTTTATCTCAATGCTCGTACATTTTGCACATGCCAACCGGGAACAATAAATATACACATCCTCAAAATACTCATAATACGTGTGTCCTAAATGTCTTTGATAGCAATAACATGTTGTTGAGATGGAGCGAAGCCCTCACAGAAGGTATCCATAGCAACACATAGTGTCAAGCACCACTTCTCGGAAGCTGTGAGCTGTGCACAGCACTCAGTTTGATATGAGCCTCCTTCCAGCACAAGATGGTCCTCGGGTCCTGTTGCGCCTCAGGACTGCAACCACAGTTCACATGCGACCATGACGAGCATATGAGATCCCAGAGAGACTGTAATGGCTAAATGTTATATATAAAAAAGTAACACATAGGGAATGAATCTTAACAACATAGCCATGTCGATGTCTTTTCTAATCATAGATTACAGAATAGACAATAGAAATACATGAATAAACATCTTCAGAAGTGAAAGAGCTTCTGCAGAATAGTCATGGTAACAGCTTGGCAGCACATTACTGATCTAACATGCTGAACAGAGTCAGAGTCTGAGAAAAGAAGCAAAAGGAGGCTTAAGCTGTTGTTTAAAGGTGGAGTAAGTGATTCTGGTGCAATACACTTTTTGTCAGATTCAGTGTATATCTAGCTAGCTGTCTGTTCTGTGTGTGTGCTGAAAAAAAAAAGAAAAAGTGTTCCTGTTCCTGTAAATGGGAAATAAACGAAGTGGCTCGGACCAAGTAACACAACACTGTTAGAGCCAATCAGCAACAGGGAGGCGTTCATGCTCGCGCACAGGACAAAGGAAAGAAGAAGAAGAGGGGAGTTGGGGCAATGGGAGCGAGAAATGGTAAATCTGGCACATGCTAACGCAGCGCTTCCAAACCATTTGCAACTCACGGCCCACTTGCAAATCTCAAAATGTTGGCCGCCCACATCCGACCCCATAACAATACAGAGGCCAAATAATGGATTATCAGAGCAGTTGAACAATCAAACATTCAGGACTGAAACAAAAACAGGCGAAACATGTATTAACTCTCCACACTGGCTTATCACAGTGAAAAAAATGAATTATGATTACATTATGTTACATTTTAAAGCAGTTTAAAGCATTATTTACATTTCTACAATTCAATTTTTTTTTTTTTCACCAAAATGGTACTGTTTCGCAAATAATTTGTCAGCTCACTTGCAATACCTTTGTGTCTCACCAGGGGGCAATGGCCGACAGATTGGGAACCAGGGCGGGAGAAGGAGTAATCTACCTCTCTGGAGTAGTTTAGTTGGATTGGATAGGACTGCAGACGAGAGACCGGTAGCGACGTTGAAAATAATAATAATAATGATAAACTTTATATATACCGGTATATATATATATCCAATCCTCAGCACCAATTTTCTGTCTGTTTGTTTGGCCATCTGCCCGCTATATATATATATATATTTTAAGAATAGTTGATTTTAAGACCAACGACAGGTAGACTGTTCCACAGTTTTGGGGCCTCGAACAGCAAAGGCCCGGTCACCTTTAGTCACCAGCCGAGACACTGGAGTAACCAGCGTTAAGGCGAGCATATGGAAGGAATACCGGCTGGCGGTAGAAATTTAACTTATATATACAGCATATAGATATAGCTTCTTAGTTTTCCTTTTAATTATTCCCCATTTTTCACAATGATGGGAATAACTTTTAAATGACCTTTTGTTGGCTCCTGGAGGAAAAATCTAAATATGATTTCAGACACAAACTTGAGTTTTTCTGGGGTTAACTCCCTCCGCTGCTGTAAAATGAAATGTGGGTGTAAAGAGAAGCTGAAATGGAAGCTGGAGAGTTGAGACACTCAGAAACTGACGAAGGGAGGACACGACAGATAAACAGATACAAGAAAAGACAGCAAAACAAGAGGTGTAGGAGAGAGCGGAGATATGAGGAGAATGAAAACAAGCAGCCTGTCCTGTCAGGTCTCCATGGTGAGCATCATGACAGCTTGCGAGCTCCCGCTGTAAACTCCGTACAGGAGGACCCCGCCTCCTCTTCCACAGCAGATTTAGTCTGCGTCTGCACGCTCGGTACCCGCTGATGTCTTATTCTTGTGTTCGTATGTCGCCTCCTGTTTGTATAATGTGTTAACACTGAGGTGTGTCAGATCTGCTGCACTGTGCTGCACTGCACTGTGTGTGTGTGTTACCGCCATCATGGCTGCAGTGGAAATCCAGGCAGGCAGGCGGGTCAGCGGGCAGATGGCCAAACAAACAGACAGAGAATCGGTGCTGAGGATTGGATTAACAGGAGTATCTAATTGCATTTGTGAAAAGAGAGAAAGCACATGAGTAGAAATTAAAAGTGGCATCCAAATGATGGCTCAGTTACGTAGCAACATCTGCACCAACAAGAATATTTTACAACAAATTGCCTTTGAAGGTTATTACAGTAATTAGGATTCATAACGCAAAAGGAAACTCATTCTGGATTTATCATATTTGGACATTTCAAGTGTTCTGCAAGGAAAATAAACCGGAGAAAAACATGTTTAAATTTTCATTTCTCAACTATATGTCCATAAAATCTCATAAAGCAAAGAGGCTGCGGCCAAAAACACACGTCCCTGAAATCTATTAAAAATTCACTTCAGCACTAAAACATTCGGTATTACGTATTCATTAGAAGAACTCTATAATTCACATGTTTGATACATAAAGGAAGAAGAGGAACATGACACACGTATGAGCACAGCATAATGTTTTTCACTGAATCACTGTTCTTGTTCCTTGTCTTTATCTTTTTGTTCTCATATAGAAAAAGACTACACCACCCTAGAGGCCTCGTGTCAGGAACACACAGATGTTCTTCTTTTCGGCCTAATTATTGCAATGTCTATATACAGTGTGCAGCTAATTGTTGTTTCAGTCTTAAATTGTTCTGTGAGTCTGTGACTGCAGTCCTCTTTGTAATTCTAAAAGACATGCTGGATACCAAAGCAGTTATTTCTTAATAAAACATATGTCGTTTGGTTACTTTCTTTTTTTACACTAAGAGACTGTATCAATGGTGAAAATGCAACTTCCAAATGTTTTTAAGCAATAGTTCAACATTTTGGGAAATATGCTTATTTGACATTTTATGTGACTGCTGTTTTAATTTTAAAAATTTAAATTTAAACATTTTTTTAAATTCAGTCAGTTAATACACAAAGTTCATCTTGAAAATACATTTGTTCATGTACCGAGACTGAACAGCAGTAACCATCGTCACTCAACCATGACTCTTAACAGAAAGTTCTTCTTGCCACTGTCGCCAAGTGCTGCTCATGGTGGGAATTGTTGGGTCTCTGTTATCAGTGTTATAAAGAGTATATATGGTCTACACCTGCTCTATTTGAAAAGTTCCTTGAGATAACTTATGTTATAATTTGGTGCTATATAAATAAAAATGGACTTGACTTGAACCTGTTACCAGTCTCCTTAGAAATGTCACTCTTTAAATTTAACAACCAAAAAGTCAGAATGAGTGAAGGAGATACTGAACCAGAGTTACAGACACACAAACAGGAAGAAATGGAAAGAGATTTTTATTGCATTTTCTATTTTTTGGCCTAAGAAAATGAATATAAGGTCTGTAGCTGCACTTTGGAGCCAGAAATCTGAACCAATTCCGTGTCAACAGCTGTTGCAGTGATATGAAGATCCTAAAAATGCTTTCAGAGGTATAATCTGGAGTCCAGTACAGACCAGAACACACCTACAGCAGCGCTACCATGGGTGAGATTTAAAGAAGTTAGAGATGCAGATTTTTCACTTTAAGACACCGGGTGAAACGCCATCCTGTATACTGTGTATTTTCCAAATCATGGACTGCAGGAGACAAGTTTTATGCACGAGACAGTTTGACCACAGCAGGGAGCTTTTCATGTCTGGCAAATTTCAGTAAAAGATCAATAAACCTCAGTTTTTTAAAATGTGTTCTTATCTAATCTATTCATCTTAGGGGGAAACAAGCCACTGAGTAGGATGGTTATGTAACAGTTTTGTGTATTAATGCTAATCGACCTGTAAATACAATAAATAAATAAAAACACATGTTTTATATATCACAGATTAACCTTAAAAGGCTTCATGCTGTCCTGCATCATCAATTCTGATGAGGAACATTTTGGCAAAAACATGAAGTAGATGAAATAAAGGATATTTTTTCCATGACAGTAAATGTACCTGTGTCACTCCTTCCCAATGTTTACTCCTCCCTTATGTGTGTGTGTGTGTGTGTGTGTGTGTGTGTGTGTGTGTGTGTGTGTGTGTGTGTGTGTGTGCTGATTTCCTGCTCTGGTTTTCTCTCCCTGTAAAGCTGCTGATTCTACGTTTCTGTGAAGCCGTAGAAATGATGCTGTGGTTTCCCTCTGCCTCCTGCAGTGGAGCACCCTGAGCTGAGTGCTGAGGCTGGGGGAGGAGGGGGGAGGGGAGTTGGGGGTAGGATTGTGGGGCTCCTGCTTTTGAGGAATGAGCCATCTCACTCACTCTCTCTCTCTCTTTCTCACTCTCCCTGGGGCAACTGGGGTGGAATAATTACATAGCATGTGCAAAATTGAAGTCCACACCTTGTGAAAGGATGGAGAGAGAAGAGAGATAAAGAGAGAAATGAAGCAACAGAGAGAGGGAAAAAAAAAAAGGAAAGATGGCCGTCCGTTCCTTTGGGTGAAGCTGAGCTCTCACCAGTTATCACATTATTTACAGCCGAGGATTTAATGCATCGTTCAGTAATGAGCAGCCAGCCAATGGCCTGTGATCTGAGGCTCACTTATTCACTCGGCTCAACTCCAGGCAGAAGAAGGATGGAGGAGACCCCCACCCCCACCCCCACCCCCCCATCACAAACAAAGCCAGATCCCGCTGCTGTTTTTGACTTTAATCTTTTGCACTCAAGTGTAGCTCATACCTGGAGAGAGAATCAGTTCATTTGGTTCACTCACCTGCATGAGGTTTCTTTACTTACAGCAGCTGCCTCCTGCTCATTCACCTCAGTCATGTGCAGCTTCATTAGACTCATTTTGATGAATGAATGATGTTTTTTCTCTTTATGTTCACATTCAAGCCCATACTCATGTTTCCTCCTCCTCCTCTCATCAGCAAACAGCAACCAGCCGCCTCCAACAAAACCTGCCCACAGACTGCAAGAGCTCACACTGACACCCTGTGGTCACACACTGACATTACACCACCTTCACAACTACACTGCCCGTGTCCCAGTTTCATACAGACTAAATTGTGTACAGTGTATTTTATATATATGGATGAATGAACAGGGTCCCTGGTCTTCACCTGCAAAATATCCCAGCAAGAAATACCAAAAAAAACATCCACAAAGAGGCAGAAAATGTCTAGAAAGAGATACAAATCATCTACAACAAAGAGATGGAAAATTATGCAAAACGGCCACAGAGCGATGCACAACTTTCGAAAAAGAAATGCAAAACAATTACAGAAATATACATCATTAAAGAGACACCAACATCCCAAAAGAGGCAAAAAAACATCTAGAAAATGAACACAAATGACACTTGGTTTGTGGCCATCAGGGAGGATGTAGGACGGGTGAGGGGCCTTTTACACGTCTGTGTCCACGGGCCCACTGTGTCATAGTCTGTCCATGACTTATGCACTAATCTTTACAGTACACTGTTGTGGTCAGAGAATGCACTTATCCACAGATCCATAACTGAGGCATTTATCTAAGAGAGGAAACTTTTATCTAAGAGAGGAAACTTTGATCAGAGTGATGCTGCCAGTTAGACTTCACATATTTCTGAGGTGTTCAGAGGTTCCTGATTCATCTTCATCCACACAGTTACTTTACATTTTCTCCAGCTGTGAGGAGTTGCATGCGTCTTTGTGCATCACATCCATCAATGATCAAAGATATCAGTTCCAATTTTCAGTTTCTGCTTTTATTTTGAAAACAGACTCAGAGAGTTTGTGGTCTAGATTTGGGAGAAAGAAAGTGAAAGACACCTGAGGCTCTCTGTGATTGATGAATTTGATTTATTGACAGCCAGAAGGCTCCAGGTCTTCAGTACTGCAGCATAGTCTGAAAGATTAAAAAAGGTAAGAACACATACATTTAGCCACTAAACTCATTCCCTCTGCAGGTCAAATGAGGAGCTGTTTTAATATCTGACCAGACAACAAAAAATAGTACCAAAACAATGTGTAATTATTTGTATGTGATTTAGCTAGTTAAATGTTTAATTATATTTTCTGTCATTTATACCCTCCGGGCCTGTTTGCAGCCTCACCCACACAGGAAGCTCTAACTCTACTTGTCTATTTATAATCGGCCTAATAGCAGATAAGACTCTAGAAATACTGGAGTCAGCCCATTAAATACTCACCAAGTTTTTTTTAACTGTAGGTTGTAATTCCGAACTAATTCGGGAGGTGCTAAAGCTCATTAATTCCTAGACAGATTTAATATAAATAAATAAATTGATGTTTTTTTTCCACTGGTACACATCTGAGAAATCATTATTTCCACTGCTGTGCCAAAAGAAGTGCTTTAACATCCTGCCAATGTCCAAATGAAATGGAAATAATTGGGTTAAACAACCTGATTCCTGCACTCACTTCGGGATCAACTCTTCCCTGATGTTATCTAGGGCATTTTTAAATCTTAGGAAATTTGATGAACTGCATTCATGTCTAAGTTTCTGACTAAGAGTAAAAGTGAAGTGGGTTAGGGTTAGTGATCTTTCCTTTAATCTTTTCCCAAAGCCCCAGTTTTACTATATCATCAAAACACAGAATGAGGGATTGTGTTTTCAAACATTATAAGCTCCAGAGATGTGGAGAATATGTGTTCTATATGTATGTGAATCTGTGTTCTGGACAGTCGTGTCGGTCCAACTCCTGAGGATACTTTTCTATTTCAAAGATTCGTCACCCGTCTGTGTTTCACGTGTAACTGGAAACTCACGTCACTGATCCACTGGGTGAAGGAAGAAGTGCGAGTGAACACCGTGGGCTTCATGAGGGTGTTGCATCCTCGGGAGGAGACGAAGCTGGTCACCCCCTGCACGTACCACTTGCCGTCACCGCCCCTGCAGTTCAGTGGACCGCCTGAGTCTCCCTGTGGACACAGACAGAGGTCAAGTGAAGACGAGAGCCTGCTTGTGTCGCGACGGCTCGATTAAAGGAAATGTGCGTACGTGGCAGCCAGAGCGGATGTCACCGCCGCCGCAGATCATGGTGGTCTTCACAGTGCCCCCCCACCAGCTGCTGCTGCTGCAGACGCTGTGGCCGACCACAGGAAGAAGAGCCTGCTGGAGCTTAGAGGCAATGGGCCCACCGCCTGCAGGAGGGACGTGGTTGTTAAGAAAAATTTATGAAACTGAAAGATTCAGACGCAAATAATACAAATATGGTTAAAATACTTCAGTAAAGGGGCCGACTGTGCTCATGGGTATTTAGAGGAGGAAAGGAAGGACATTACAATTCTTGTCTTGCTGAGAGTTAGATGAGGAAATTGATACAACTCTGATGTCTGTACAGGAAATCAGTCTATAGCCAGAAGACTGTTTAGCTTAGCTTAGCATAAAGACAGGAAACAGGGGGAAATAGCTAGCCTGGCACTATCCTAAGTTTAACAATCAGCACCTCTAAAGCTCATTCATTAACACACATCTTGTTTATTTTATCCACACACAAGCAAGAATGAGTGAAATCAATGGTGTTAAAAAGCAAGGATAAAAGTATAAATGAGAAAAAAATGGTTTGATATAATTTTGCTTTGTTTTCTTAATTCTTATGTCAACATGGTCTTAAATCTGAATATCAATCTGGTTAAATACTGTGACCCTGAGAGCTCAATGCACTACAACTTAAGAAAAAACATCAAAACACACGCACTGCAAATACACACAACACAAGCAAACAGGAAGGCGAGCTGCAAGTAGCACGCGGCCAGCATGTCCAACAGATGTGCAGCTGATAATCAGCGTGCCGCTAACGTCACAAACACTCACTGTAGAGTCTCCCCCAGCCGGTGATGTAGCAGGGGTAGTTGTGAGGCAGGATCTCCCCGCTCACTGGCAGGCAGGAAGGCTGCACCTTGTCGTTCAGAACGACGGGGGACGCCAGTTTGATCATCGCAACGTCATTACTGAGCAAGAAGAAAACACCAAGAACGTATTAAGATAGAGAGAAGGATCACTGGGAAAGGAAGAATTAAAAAAAAAAACAGTCACATTATAATGGTATAATACTGTATATCAGAAGTGTGGGTTTTTAGCTTGTTTTGTAATCCCTCTGCCGCCAAGTGGCCAAAAAGTGAATTGCTGCAGCTTTAAATTTGTTTGCTCACTTACATGTCCTACAAAACATTATTTGCTGTGGCAGTTAGGTTGTGTAAAGATTTGCTCGAGCTCTTTCTTCCATTTTAAATAAACAGCTCAGTTTGAATTCTTACCCACAAGACAGGCAGTTATCGTCCCAGCGAGGGTGAACTACGATCCTCTCCACGGCTCTGATCTGCTCATCGCCCGTCTCCTTGGTGAGGTCATACTCCCCCAGCACCACACGGTAGGTACGAGGTCTGACACACACACACACACACACACACACACACACACACACACACACACACACACACACACACACATGCAAACACACACTTCAGATAAAACCATCCTGTCACATAATGATATAAAACAACAAGCGGTGAACTGAGATTCACCCAATGCAGTGTCCAGCGGTCATGACCCAGTTGGGAGCGAGCAGAGTTCCTCCACAGGTGTGTCGGTACGTGGAGCCGCTGAGGTACTGCAGAGAGATCTACACACACACACACACACAAACACACACACACATCACTTATCTTATTAGGAAAATAACTTACAGTAGGTAATTAAACCTGCTTAAAACCATTTAATGAATCACATACTTGTTGTGTGATATGAGTGTATATGCAGCAGACCTGCTCATTTATTTCTAACATTGTCTTCACTTATCTAAAACATGACGGGATAAAAAATATTTGCATTTCTCGGCCTCCATATAAAACAACCAGACATATTTAAAAGCTACTTTACTAGATATGCTATAATAAAATGTGTGGCTGTTGGCAGTTTTTTATCATCTCATGTTACGTTGCCAAATAATGAATTTTATCCTCAGCTCACCTGCCAGGGCCAGCTGTAGGGACGAGCGTCTTCCCCATTCACCACGCGGCTCACGGCGGGCTCATAGGTGGGTGTGCCGCACCCGTGAGCTGGAGCACAGAGAGATGTGGATGTTAAAAAGGCTGATACAGCTCAGATCTAATACTGAGATACATCAAACAGTACAAGTACACCTTTACTGAGCCACACACGCTGAAAGAGTCCACAACTAATGTACTGTTCCCTCCTGTTTGTGTCCAGCTGAGTCTTGTAAAAATGGAACTATAAATTTATGAACCTTTCAGGGTCAAGTCAAGTGAAATCTTATTTATAAATCCCAATATTACAAATCACAAATTTGCTTCTTGGAATTTTAAATCTCTATCCTCAGACCCTCGAATCAGATGAGTAAAAACCTTTAATGGGAAAAATAATAGAAGAAACCTTTTTAAATGATGCGGACTGGGTTTAAATCAACAGAGACTCACCACAGGCAGCAAACAGCAGGACTAGGACCACTTTCATCATGATATCCACAGAGTTGACTGTCTGAGTGTTGAATGTCTTTTATACTCTGGAAATACACTCAATATTCAGAGCTCACACACACACAAACACAGTCCAATCTTTGACCTGGGAATCTACATCCCACGCTGCATCTGTGTCACCTGTCCTCACATAACCCCTCTAGAGGAAAGTAAGAAATGCACCCAGAAATATAAAGAAGTATTTGAAAGATATTTTATATTTAGATACACTACACAGGGGGTGAGGTGTTAAAAAACAAACATGTTACTATAATTTGATGAAACATTTGGGATCAGACCTGAAGAAAAGCTGAGGAAAACAAGTGACAATGCAGAACTGTCAAAATATGATTTAATTTTTATTTATTTCTTTTTCAAACTGTATTGATATTTTCAAAATTTAATACATTATTATATTATACATTAAGAATCAACATGATGTAAAGTAATTTAAACCACATTTTATACAATTCATTGTCAAATACACACAATCTCAAAAAATATATATATATTCTAAACATGAATTACTGGAAACTATCTAACTTTAAATTCCAGATGTGTCCAGTATGTATTGTTTTTAGTTTTTATCATACAGTCTGTTGACATGCAAATGTGTTTGTGCATGTGCAGACTTTGAATTGCCTCACTGAGGATAAATAAAGTTCTTTGGATTTAATTAAATTAAAGTGACTACATGTCACAATTGTACAATATCACCTTTACAAAAGTTAACACATGAATAAATAGCAATGGATTCATTAATAAATACAGTGAATTTATTTGGGAACCAAGGAGCCACCAGGATAGAGAGACCCTGTAAAAGCATAATCACATGTGCTCTTATAATCACAGCCACAGCTCGATACTGGCCCTTTTTTTTTTGCCTATATTAATTATAGTTTGTCACATTGGCTCCATTGAAAGCAGCCAAATGAGCAATTAGCAGTTCCTGTTTGCAGTGTACACATGAATGTACAGAGAACTGTCACTGGATTAATGTGATACAGAAGAAAATTTAAAAACCTGTTGATTCTAAGTCAAGTTCTGAATGCTCTTATTCTATTATCAATATTTATAAGCTGATTTATGGAGGTTTATTCTGGATGGAAGTGTAACTCAAACATTGAATGATATCAACACGGTTTACATCTTCAGTTTTTATATTATTTTTTACATGGTAACATTATGTTGTCAAGAACTAATTTTGTTCCTATTATTGGTCTTTTCAGGATCAGGAAATGACCTTTATAACAGTGTTCGTTTATAAGATTGCAGGTAAAAGTTATTGTCAGTGAGAGACGACTGTGGAAACCATGCTTCGGTATTTTTTCCCACAGTCTGTGTGTCCTTGACATTTCTGTCAGGGAAACCTGTACAGCAGGCGCAGGTGGAAAGAGCGCAGACGTGCCAAGACCTCCTCCAGAGTGTCATGAGGAGCCAAAACACACAGCGCGAGAGGGAATAAGAAACACACACAACTCAGCATCAACATGCACACACTCATGTTCTGCTTAAAGCTGCGTCCAGTCGCTCAAAACACCTTAAGTTAAGATTTTCCTTAAAGTCCGAGTTAAAATTTCCTTAAAATAAAAATAGTTGCACAAAACGTGAGAACAGGTATCACAAGCTATTGCCAACAAACAATTGGTCTCCATGGAAACAGTAGAATTTTACCATAGTTAAATGTCCTTCACTGCTGCAAATGCCTTGATTTTTTTTTTTTTTTACTTAACTAAGGATACCTTTGAAGGGATTCTATGCGACACCCTTAAGTAACTCCCTCAGCTAAGGAGAAATTAAACCTTAAGTGTTATACTGAAGAAGAAAACTGTGGTGTTCTGTGCAAGTGGCCCCTGAACATGACCTGACTTCAGACTGTTAACCAGGAGTTATCCCTTTACTAGCCCTCAGACGGGAGTGTCACCTACATACCCTCCGGTGACACACTCTGGTGAATGAGATAATAGCGGTGATAATGCCTGTATTTGTGCAGCAGCTCTGAAAACAGGCTGTGACACCGCTTCACAAGCATGACCTCACCATGACAAAATATTAACTAAAATAGATATAAAATGTAACGACTTAAACCCGAAATCTTTCATAGTTATCACTTTCCCAAACTTTTTTACAAAACACCCTCTTTCATTTTTTTTAAACTTTCCAGAAATTACCTTTATGTCCAGAAATGTCCTCACACTCTTTTTAGAAAGCGCCTCACTCTCTAAAATGTCCTGATTTTCACCAAATATCCTGGTTTTCTCAAAATGTCCACATAGTAAAAATGTCCTCATGTTCTTATAATTTCAATAAGTGCCAGTCATTTCCAAAACGTTCCTCACTTTAAAAACAGGTCCTCTCGTACCAGAAATGCCCTCACGTTCAAAAACTGTCCCCACTTCCCCAAAAAAGTGCTGACTCTGAAGATCTAAAACTCAACCTACACACAGACACTGACGTTCACTGCAGACTCTAAAACACTAAGAGCTTTCCTTCTCACCTGATGTGGTGGTTTTGGTCATCCTGTCCGTTCTCGCAGCCCGCCCCCAAACACACACCTTCTTCTTCCAGTAGCTTCTGACAGTAAAACACATCTGCCTGCAGTCCTAACATCTGGAATTCATGGGGAGAACAGCAATTTCTTTCAGCTATGAAGGCTTGTTTATGACCTGCTGCACGTCTGGATTATGCACTTGTTGTTTTTGTGTAATTCTGAGTCATTAAATTATTGCTTAAATATGTCTTGATGATTGATTTTCACTCAAATGTCAGAGATAATGCTTCTTCTTGTTCCTCAGTTTGTTGTGAAATGAGACATTAGATTCTATATTTCAACAGGTGTCAAAGTAAAACTATACACAGTGTATATATATTCATAAAACACAAGTATGAGTGGCCTAATCGGTTTGCTTTGTACCATTTAATTGCAGGTTTAATTAATAATAATTAAAATTTAAATAAGCCAAAGAATATTTTACTTCTAAAAACAAATACTACAGATATAAATAAGCAACATCAGAAAACATCACAACACAACACAACATCATAATTTCTTTTATAATTCTATAAACGACATCTAGCGTTTGGCATTTTTTAACTGAACATGACTGAAAATATGGATGTGAAACATTACTGATCCAAGTCAATCACAAAATCAGAAAGTATTAATAAATTAAAATATGACAGACACATACTGTGGTGCAACCTGAGGGCTTAAAGTCCAGTAAAGTGCAGTGCAGACCGTTGCTTTCTCACCTCGGCTTCCTCTACCAACTTCGGTGGTAAATGCAGACGGGGGAAAAGAAAGACTCCTGCCATCGCTGGTTCACAGTTTATCCCTGGTAGACCATTCAAGAACTCACACGCCCGCTGAGCATTCTGGGAAAGCGTTGTCTGAGTGTGAAGAATCTCCTACGATGGAGACAACAATCAGGTAATGAATCCATTGCACTGTCTCAGCCCAGCAGCAAATACCCAACAGATAAACAAAGAGCCAGATGTTTTAGTCTGGTGTTTTAGTGGAAACTAAAACAGAGATAAAATTGAGAGAGACATGTGCCTTATTAACTTTGTATGGTGATTATATGCCAGATTTCATAACACTGTGATTGGACAATCACAGTGTTTTATGGGCTGTTCAGCAAATAAGACTTGAGATTCAGAGTCAGGAGAGCTTTGTCTCATCCACTTACCCGTGCATATGTTTTATATGAAAGATCTCCAGGTGTGGGAGGATTGACCATCACCTCCAGAGCGAGCTGTGAAATAACTGCAGGGCTGGAAGTGAGCTGAATGTTTCTTAAATACTTACACACTGCTGGGTCGATGTTAAGTACCTCCATATACCCTCCTCTCAGACCACACCTAAACACAGGGTGAGCGCGGAGTTAAACGGGTCACCGGAGAGAAAAGATACAGTTAGTTTTTGTTAAGGTTGAAGAGACATTCAGGTTAAATTTAAAGTGAATTTTCTATATTACAGGGCCCAAGGTAAGTTCGGTGTATGAGCAGAGTAGTTAAAGGATGGACAGACAGTTGTTGAAATTATACAATGTAAATCACCCATGAGTACAGTCTGCATTTACAGCTCAGTTTGAACTGCGCTACATTGTTTTCCCTTACAAAGCAATAGCCAACACAATTGCTGTGTTGATGATTCACTTTCATCATGTTGTCATCCAGTTATTTTACTGGGCAGGTTGGATGTTGGGCATCCAAAACCAGGACTTTGACACCTGGTTTGGTTAAGAATCATGTTTAATAATTCATCTGCAATGTCAAACTGATCCTTTTAATAAAACACATCTAAGAACTCTCTTCAACCTTAACCTTGATCTGTCCTTTCATGTTTTCTTTTTTTATCAACCTCATATGTAAACCTTTAACATTCAATTTGCATTCAGTCTGAAAACATCTTAAAAATGAAATTTTTGGGGTTAAATTATAGCAAAGGTTAGCCACATCTGTGACACTGGCTCACGACACACTGCTTAACCTGAGAACACAGATGTCTGCAGGTTAAAATGTTTTCCTGCTCTATTTTTTTTCCACAGAATGTGTTAAGTTTTCCATTGATGTAACTGCCTGGTTCTGCTCTGTTGTTTTTCTTTACTAAAAGGTGTCAGACTGTGTCGGTGGAAGGTCACAGCGTGTGCACCAAAGAACGCAGGAAAATTTGAGTGGAATAATAGGATCCAAACTTTCTTATATTCTGAGTTGGGTGCAGACATCTGTGAGATCGTGATCATAAACCTGATCATGAACCTATCTTTGTAGATGCTGGTAAATAGACTTTTACAAAAATCTTTCTGAAGTGGAGTTGTGTTTGCAATGTTTACAAGAAGAATCTGATCCATCAAGTGGTATGTCCTGTAGTAGTTCTTACCAAACCTGATGTCTATGATGTGTTGAAGACCATGTGCTTTTTAAACAGTACTCTCGGCATATTGTGTATTCGGCTTCCTAGCAGGATCCCACAACTAGTGGGTGCAGAATTATGTTAATGATAAAACAGATTAAACCAGCACGATAAATGAATGTTGACATGATGATATAACGATGGCGATTGGTCCTTGAGCCAGGTGTCAATGAGTAATGATCCTGCAAAGAACGTCACTGCACCAATGTGCACGCAACATGGCAAATCTAGCAGGCTTTGTCAGCTCAGTTGGACAAGTTAGGGAGTTCGGGTTTGTCGCAAGAGGACACCGAGCTTCTCCCGATAGTAGTAGTGCAACTAACTATCAGTGCAAAATTGAAAATCACACATTGCATATTAGCAAACGCATTTGTCACACTGACCGTCCTCATCTTTGTAAGTTGATACTCATCATAGAAAAAGGTTGCCAACACCTGGTTTATGTGGTTAAATCAGCAAGTAGTGAGTGTTAAGGTCGCAGACTGGGCTAATCCAGGATTGTTCTTAAAGAAAAATCAAAGTCAAACTCACTCTCCCATGGGGCCTGAGGATATCGAGTGGAGGGAGATCAACTCCACTTTCTCTGCGTACTTCTTCCCCATCTCAAACAGGACTTTCTTATAGGAAATAAAGTATTTGCCCTGCCCGTACACACTGTCCTGATTCACCTAGAAGGTCCGAGAAGACACGAAAAAATGAGCTGGTGTGAGACTGAACTAAAGTCTTTTAGATGACTGTTTCACTGTGTATCCAATAACCACCTCTTCAGCCAATAGGACGAGGCCCTCCGCTGCAGCAAATCGAATCACTCTCTCCATTGTCTTCCTGTCTTGCACATGACCTAGGAGGACAAATAAAAGTGAGTAGCAAATATGAAAAAGGAGGGGGGTGCACTTGATGTAGCTGCTGTGTGTTGTTGACCTGTGGGGTTTCCTGGGTTGCTGATGTAAATGGCTCTGGGTTCACAGTCCCCCCTAGCAGTTGCCAAAGCTTGTTGCAGTTCTTCCAGCTCTACAGTCCAGCCCGCCTCCTCTTTCAGCTGGTACGGCACCAGTTTCACCCCTGACATATCTGTCAGCATGGGCAGTGTGTGCGGGCAGGGCACAGGGGTTAACACACCTGTCTGAGTCACCCCAGTCCCACTGGCCATCAGGTGTAAAACCAGCTAAACACAACAAATGACAATGCAATGCAATTAACAACGTGCTAAAATGTACACTAATGTGATACCACATTAAAATATTATTTGCAAAATAGGTTTGACCTGACAAGCCACAATAAGACCCTCAACATTTCTAAATAGAGTATGAAGGTAGATATACTATTAACTAGACTGAGATTCTTTAGTCTCCATAGCAACTTTGCAAGGCTATAATTACAGTATTGTAAGATGGATAAAAGTTGAGTCTGACAATTTTTTTTGATAATTAATACGTCGTGGAAAGGTAACGTTGTAGTGGTCTGTGGTTGGTGGTCAGCTTTTGTGTGAAATGTTTTAAGAACTGTGTGACAGATAGTCATGAAATTTGGTTCAGATGTTCCCCTCACAATGAATGATATTTCCGTTGATGCTTAACTTTCCATATAGGTCAGAATGTCAATTTTTCCAATACTTTGGTTTATGACTGAATACCTGTAAAAAAATGATGACATTTCCTCCAGTCACAGCTGTACTTCCTGCTACTGTTAGCACGCAAACATGCTAAACTAAGATTTTGAACATGATATAATAATCTCTGCTAAACACCACCATGTTTGTAAGCATAATATTTAGATTTACAGCAAAATGTTGATAAGATATACTAATAATATTCCCAAAAATATCTTTAATCATACCGACAAAGTCTTCTGAGAACCATCGGAGATGATGATGTTCTCTGGGTGTGAACTCACTCCATTATCTCGCTTCATTATGAAGTCAGCGATGCTTTTCTTGACTAGTGGTAAACCACTGGTGGCTGTCGAGTATGAACCTGTCATCGACAAAGGTGATGGATCAGAAATCTATTCATTATTTTTGACCAGGTGCTTTTAAATCTCTACATACCAACGCTCCCTCCACTGCAAACCCCCAGAAGCCTCTTCGCCCTCTGCCTGACATCCAGAGGAAGGGTGTTTTCTTCGAGGAGCTCAGGGTACAGACACACCGCCAAGACCTGGGAAAACAAACAGGGAACGACAGACCCAAGACAGACTCAGTTTGTAGCTGTCAGACTGATCACAGGGCAGACATGGGACACACACACACACATACACACACACACACACACACACACAAGCACACATAGATAAAATATAAAAACACCAACCTGGCGAACAAATGAAATGGGTGCCATCCCCGTCCTGTGTGGATCATCTGAACTGACATCAATCACCTTCTTGAAAGGTTTGTTTGCTCCCTGAGAAGAAAACCCTCTTAGGTTTGGTTGTATTGTTCTACCCTCCCTGTCTATTTTTATCCTAAGAGCTGGTCTCTCTTTCACTATTTGTCCTGTCCTTAAAGAGCAACTGATTTTTACTTCAACATTACCAGTTTTACTGTTTTTGACCCAGTGCTGCACAACCCATCTTTTTTTCCTTTACTACCTTTGGCATTTCTGTTGTGCAGTTTCTTGTTAATTATCAGCTACCACACACACCAATACATAAGTAGATCCACATATAGGCAATAAGTTCACATCAACTGATATATTGGTCAGGCCAAAGTACTGATCTACTTTTGTTTTGTATTCAGTGCCTTTAACTGGAGCATGCTGTCTCTGTTTTCTGTTGCTCTGCCATCTAATTGTGTATTAATATTAACACTTGTAAAATTCAGTATATTTTTTAAATCAAAACTAAATCAGCTATCAGACATATGGTTTGTAAAAGTACAATATAATGTACAAAAGCAGCCATGAAGTTGCAAGTAAAGATAGCCTAACAGTACCAGGAGGGTAATTAGTAGTACATTTACTCTGCACTTAAGCACTATTGGAGTATTTCCATTTTCATACATCCTCTTCCGTATGTATATCTCCGTTTTTTAACTTTTTAAATTTCCTTTGAAAAGTTTTCTATTCCATTCATTTGCATTTTACTGTTTTTTTAGTCTGTTTTCCTTTCTCTTTCATGTTTTCAATGCATTCTGTATGAACTGCATTTATTTAATTGCCATATTTAGTTGTTATATGTCAGGACATAATTTTACATACAAATCATGAGACCTTGATAAAAATATGATGCCTTGTTACTGATTAAATTAGTCAACTCTAGACCCATGTAAAGTAGTTCAAATGAACTCCAGCAGCAGCAGCTACAACAGAGGAACACTGCAAACATGTTAATGCACTTTTGTAATAACAATCCACTGATATAATATGTATAGTTGTATGACACCATTATCACCTTCCTCTGTAGCATACAAGGGATGAAATGCACAAGTTTCACCTGTAGCTTTTTGGGTGTGTTTATATTGTTGAATTGTTATTTCCTTGACACAGCTGAACCGTTCTTCTCTGGCCCTTACGGTATTACAGTAACACAGCCTACAGTTAGATTCGATCAGGTGTATTACGCCTGTGTAGCTCACCTGTGCGATCTGCTGTGTGATGCGTGCAGCCACACTCTGCAGACGCGTCCAGGGGTTCACCTGCGGCACGGAGCTCATCTCTGTCTGCTCGCTCTGTTCGACTGATGAGGGTTCACTGAGTTCAGCAGTCTACAGCAGTCTACACCCAAGGTGCGTTTCTGTACCATAGGTATTGATCAACTAAATAAAACTAGAGAGCAGCTCGATGTGCCAGTTACATCTGGCACGGCCTATGGAGGAGTGCACGCACCCAACGGGGGTAATAAATGAGTAATTCTCATTAAATTTCGCGGTGGCACAGGAGGAAGATATTCTGCAAATATTTTGCAGAAAAAATGCAAACTTGCAAAGCAAAGCCAATAATAACATTACATTCGACTGGGAGGAAACTGTGTGAGATACAGTATGAAGGAGGGACAGCTCGTGTTTGCTGTTCGTCATCATCTGGAATGTTGTGTGACTGGTAACCGTAGTTCCTCTATTCAATATTGGAGTTAATTACGCTACTTATGTAGATTAAATACCAGTATACCATCAGTATGTCATGTTATGGCAGCGCTGTCACCATGAGTGACCTCACTGTCAGGTCAGTACTGACACTCACCAATGATGTGAAGTAAAGAGTAGTTCCAGTGGCGGGAAACCACTTACCCTTTCCATCTGGGTGTGACTTCAAACACAAATAAAATTAAGGAGTTGCAAGTTGTTAATATTGAAAAGCACACATAACTTTGTAGGTGACACACTGAAAAAGAATAGATGACATGAAGAAATGAGTACCTCAAAAAGTAGATAGACATTTTCTTACATCTTAATCTGGAACTGCAATGACAATACAATGATTTATCTAATACTTTCAAGTTTGATATGGAAAGACACTTTAATGACAGTACTTATACTTAACTAATCAACAACCAGAGTACAATATTGACATTGCGCTGGTCACATGATCATTTCCAACTTTCATCTTCAGTTCTCTACCACTGTGTTCTACGTAAGTGTGATGAATTGGCAGTAAAGCAATAGATAAATTCATACAGGAGTAGCATATTAGAAATGAAATTGTAAATATATAAATTGCAAACTACATTTAAACACATTACTAACAAATTACATCACATTAAGGTTTTTTCAACAGTGTCCAAAATTGATTTTTTTTAGATTTATATTTCCCCCTTTTTTTTTAATTTTTATTTTTTTATTGAGCATTAGCTAGCTACTTGCATTAGCCAGTGCAACTGTCAACTTGTTGTAGCGGCCCTGGAAGACTGTTAAGCTAATGGTGAGAATGGATTTGGGGGCCGTGGCAGCAGCAGGACTCCTCAGCGGTACTATGGTGGCATGCTTTGACCCTCATGCTGCTGCACTGTGCTCACCTGGGACTGGATCCTGCTGTGGGCAACGGCCTGCTGTATGGGCTGCACGGCATGTAGCCTGAATGCGAGCTAGCTAAGCTAAATGTCATTACAGACAGATAACAGTTATTCAGAGACATCTTTAATGAGAAGATGCTGACATCTGGCATAATGACCCTCACAAATGACTGCATGGACAAATTTTGCAAATGCGGATTGAAGGCGATCCTTCAACATTTTGATATATTTGGTACAGAAGAAGAGTATTCATATATTCATATTATTCAAACTATAACATATTATTACTGAAGTAACATTCAAATCTACTATAAGGTGTTTAAAAATGATACTTGTCATCATAATCATACTTTTTCCTCAGGAAATAAACTTAGTGTAACAGTAATGGTTATATAATGAAACAAACTTAGTGTAACAGTAATGGTTAACATCTGTTAAAAATCTGAGAAAAAAGTCATGATACAAATCCAGTTTATATCCAAGTTATATTAGCAAACACATATTCAGTGAATTCTTTTTATAGATTCAGGCTCTTTATCTGTAGATACAAAATAAATGTGTCCCTATCAAAGCTAAAACCAAGCCCTTGGTATATTTGTACAATTTGCAGCATAAGTTAACTATTTAATATTGTTTTCCCTCTGTTGTGTGTTCATGGATTCCTTCAGAGTCCTGGTGGCTTCAAAGGTGTTTCGTCCATTTTTTTCCTGTGTTCTAATAGAGGGTAAAGAAAAGGAGCAGTCCAAGCAGCAGATGGATCGTGCCCAGTTGGATACAACAGGCATCACTGGCAGTAGTTGTATTTGTTGGGGCAGTCGTGCGATCATTACACAGATTGGTCTCGCAGCAGCTCATTTGAGAGGTGACGTTACCAAGATTTTGTTGGAAGGGTAGGTTTTCCAAGTTGTAATCAGGTGCACACACGTTCATAGATGTGCATCCAAAGGTTGAAAAAATCTTGGACCCAACCGTCACTGTAGATAAGGGGTATTCAATTAAAAATCATTATATATATATATATGATAACAACACCTTCACTAAATACTAATATAATAACATCTATATGTTCTTTTAGCATTTCAAGAAAAATAACAGCTGTAATAAGTAATAACAACATTACAGACGGGTTTTGAAAAATCATAATAAAGTGCTTAATTTTACAAAATGAAATAAAAAATGTAGCTGGACTTTTCATCTTTCTTCTTGATGGTTAACTATGACGCTAAGATGATAGTATAAAATCTTAATCTGTAAAGTAGCTACTCACTATAAGCTGTCATATAAACATAGAAAGGTAATAAAAAGTAAATTATTTACCTCTGAAATTTAATGGATTAGAATGATAATAAAAATGCCTCAATTGTACTTAATTAATATATTTCATTACTTTCATCCACTGGTTGATTTTCCAGATCTCAGAAGTAGAATTTAGTTTAAAAAACTTGGAGGTAGTAGAAGAGAGTAAAAGAAGACCCACCACTCATTTGAAAGCAGCGGTCCTGGATTCCCCTACACTGTGTTGGAGTGCTGCAGTTAGTGTCGAAGTGTGAGTCACAGGATAAACACTGTAGGCTGTTACTTGAATGAGGACCCGGGACTGAATGTATCACAAAATGAAAACAACATGTCAGAGGAAAGTTTCCAATATTCTTCCCTTATCTACG
>NW_019525437.1:4766455-4773317 GCF_002814215.2 Seriola lalandi dorsalis
AATATATTTCATTACTTTCATCCACTGGTTGATTTTCCAGATCTCAGAAGTAGAATTTAGTTTAAAAAACTTGGAGGTAGTAGAAGAGAGTAAAAGAAGACCCACCACTCATTTGAAAGCAGCGGTCCTGGATTCCCCTACACTGTGTTGGAGTGCTGCAGTTAGTGTCGAAGTGTGAGTCACAGGATAAACACTGTAGGCTGTTACTTGAATGAGGATCCGGGACTGAATGTATCACAAAATGAAAACAACATGTCAGAGGAAAGTTTCCAATATTCTTCCCTTATCTACGATCATCTCATCTTAAATAAAATAGTCATCCATCTGTACTTACAAGGTAGTGTTGCCGAGTTGCAGTTATCTGTGTTGCAGCACAGAGTAGATGCAAATACATCCATATAACCCCAGTTCTGTGAAACGGTCTGAGAGACTGGACATATCACGGATGGTACACACGACTTGACGATTTGCTGTGCTGGAGTTCCAGATGTAGTGACTACAGAGACTGAGAGCAGTTTGTTAATGTTGATGGAAAGCACTTGTAACTTTGCAGTACATGTATCTAACTGAAAAGTAATGGACATGAACAAAAGACTACCTTCAATGGAAGTTGTTATACACATCATCTCTGAGGAACATGTAACTGGTTTTGTGTCTGAACATTGTCGATCTGTGCAATTTTGACACACAAATGCTTCAGCTGCAATGGAGAGAAAAATAGTGAAAACATATCAAGTCAAATGTGTGAGGTCTTCAGGGTTAAAGGGGTTTGTTTCTGTTGCCCACAAAGATTTTAAGACATAATGGTTGTAATGGTTAAACATTATTTAAACTTTCTAATATACACTGCTAGACTCTTATTATTTAGTTCTTTAGCTGTTATGTAAATGATATGATAAATAATCCATTATTTATTTAACTTTTTGAATTTCTTTTTATGGTTCTGGTAAGATGTAGGACTTTCTAAATGTTTTAAATTAATTTCAGTAGTTACCTGCTGCAACTCTAATGTAAGAAGAAGTAGCATTACCTGTGCTGGAGAGCGCCCACAGCAGAGTCAGAGAGAGGATCAGCTTCATCATGATGTGGAGGTGAGCACTGCAGATTAGTTTTCCTGGAATAGACACTTCACCTCATCAGCACTTCGTTATATACTCTACAGGTGTTGAATACATTTATGACAGATGCAGGCGTATAAACGTTGGAGATTGGGCGTTTTCCCATTTGTATAGTATGATGATCCAGTCTCCTCTATTAGGTGGAAAAACATGTTGACACACCTTCCAACGCCCTTTATAGTTAAGTTTTGACTTGTCTTGGATTTCCAACCAACACCAAAAGATATATAAATTTTTCTGAATTCCACATTCAAGTGAGGATGATTTCGTTTGATACTTCCTTCTCTCTACTGCTTTCTGACAAGATTTTTTCTTCTTTTTTTGTCCTGTCCTGTTTTCTACTTCTTTATTTTTTATTTTTTCATGTATGTTAATTTCACACATTGAATGCCTGTCTCCGTTTTCCTCCTGATCCACAGGAACAGTTAGTGTGTTAGTCCAGTCCAGGTATAATACACAGCCAGTTTAGGGAGATGCTCTTAAAGAAGAGATGAGGTGGTTGATTTTCCAGATCTCAGGAGAGTTCAGGGATACAGTAGCTTCATTACAACCACATCAGTTCACTAGATACAAACAACCACTGCATGCTGTTAGTGTTAAACCCTTGAAAAATATGCTGTAATCCAATGCACAGCCAAAATGAGTGACAGCAACAGCTGTTTCTACAATTCTACAGCCATAATCACAGCTACAGGCAGCAGCAGCCACTTCAGCTCTATGAACCTGCTCTGCTGGAAATCTACAGTATTTAGTTACAACACAGATGTGGTGAGCGCCTGAGCCAGCCACTCACACTGTGGTCATCCAGGGACGTTGGAATGAATGATATATATCATAACCATACTACATCAGCAGGTAGTTTTTGATTTGTAATTTGTTTAGTGTGATGTATCATTCAGCGAGCAGAAGGCAAAAGGAAACACCTAAGACTTTCTTTGATGATCATGTCTTGTGTTGGACATCGTGTCAACAGGGAGGAAACTGTCTGACTCACATTGCCCTTCCTCATATTATCACACAGCTTGCTTTACCCGTTAGTTTACCCAACCAGGCAGGTTAGGTTATATAGCTATATTACTGTTGCACCACCCAGTGTAGTAACTGTCTCACCTTGAATGTCAGTTTAGTACTGAAACTCCCCAGCCTCACATATTGTCTTTCTCCTGACCCTACAGCTGTAAGGCCTTCATGTCAAGAACAACTGACTCTTTAACTGGGGAAATGTAGAAGGAGATGTGTCTGTAATGACTGTCCATGTGACTAAACAGTTGATTCAACTAAATATCCTAACTTTATTGAACTTGTTTTCTCAAATTCCATTAACTCAGTCTTCCATTTTCTAAAACTCATAAAACAACAACATTTTTAACCGGAGTTCAGTTAACTCACACTTTTAAGGCAGGAAAAGGACGAACTAGTTTGAGGTGCTTAAACTTTAGTTCAACCTATACAAACCAAATATTGTACATTTTACTTCAAACATAATGTATATTGGACCCGTCAAACACAAAATGAAGACAAAGTTGAAAGAATCCAACTGCACTTATGTGGCACCCTGGACATTTCATGAGCTAAGATTGTTTCCAGAATTGTGTTTGGATTAGTTTGTGTTATTAACTTTGCCCCCCCCCACCATTATTTTTCTGATTATTATTATTTTTAATACTTGTGTAAATAGGAGAAAACTCACCTGATTTCAGTTGAAGTTTGCTTAGTTATATTACTTCTCACCAATACATGGCGGTAGCAGCCTTGTAATCTGAATGACTGACGCTCTAAACCTTCGTTAAAGGAACTCCGCTCAGTCATATCAAAGACAGTCATAGTTACAGCAGCGTGATGGAAAATTCACAGACTGTCTTTCTGTTTGGTTGCAGTTGCAGCATTTCTGGGTAAAAATAAAATCCTCTTGCACCTGGATCACCAGTGTCTGCATTCAGTGTGTAACACTTACACTAGGTTCTTTCTTTTCTTTTCCTTTTTTTTTTTTAAAACAACTTATTTATAACACATGGGTGATAAATAATCCTTTCCTAACCACAAGAACAAAAAAAAGCCAAACAAACAGGATTGAAATGTTGAAATAAGATAATATTAAAGAAATAAACAAGTAGAAAGAGTTGAGGCATTAAAATAAACAACATTTATGTACAGTATACAGTTTATTGTTATGATGATAATATTGTTAACTATAGATTCAATATGCTTGTTCTTCAAGATGACAACTTACTGTATTTGAAAGAGAACAAATCTATATTTATGGATTTAGAGCTCAGCTAATCAATCCAGTTTTGGATCGTGGTAGGTGCTCAGGAGTGGAGTGCACCAGCTGAGCGGAACAAAATAGAAACAAAAAGACCTTTATTAAGTGTTTTAGCTGTGTGGAGTGCACAGCTAAAGCAGAAACTACTGAAGATTATAGTGATTTCAAGGCAAAGTACGACTTGAAAATGATGTATGCCGTTATTTTTGTGCCTCATTCCTGAGAGCACAGTGGGACTTTGTGCCTCTACCAGATTTTTAATACTGGGTTTTTAACATCGCTTCCGGTTCCATTTGGCAGTGCTTCCATTTGGTACTAGCGACCTGATTGGTGATGAAACAGCCAATCATGATTACTTTTTCCAAGTGTGTGATTGGCTGGTTTTGTGGCACATTGTAACGCTGTGCAATGAGCGAGCGTGCAGGCAGAGTTCAGCGTGGCCAGAGCAGACATGTTGAGAGCGCAATGGGAGACAGAGATCTGTGAGAGAACTGTCTAAAACTGAGTGACAGACATTAGTATTGTGTGACTATGTGGATAATAGCAATCGGAGAAATACATTTATTGAGCACAGAATAGATTTTTGTTTGCTCCATTTAAGTTAAAAATATTTTTTCTTTAAACTATAATTTGTGCATTTTCATAATCTATTTGCTTGTGCTCAGCAAGTTCCACTGTGCACTCAGGAATGTGGCACAAAAATAATAATAATGATGCACCCTTCTTTGTCGGGATTATCGGCAATGATAAGTTATCCAAAGTCTATAATTTATACATTTTTAGAGTTATAAGGCTGAGAGTTCGCAATCTTGATACACTTCTTCTGAACATTTCTGAATGTGAATTCTTCAAATTGTTACTGTGAGTTAAGATAATAAATATCCCCGGCTTGTATTTCACTACAGCCGTTATAAGGGTCAAATGATGTTACCCAAATCACATTGACTTTCAATGGTCCACATTTGAAAACCTCATCACGGAAGACAATTTTCTATAGCTACCTGAAATGCTATGTCTAAAACACACTAATCAATAACAGAAAAGAGTTCACCTTTAGAAATGTTCATGTGAAGCGTATCAAGAATGCTACTTCTCAGTCTAATAACTGTAAATGTAACTTACCATCACTGATAAACCCTACAAAAAGTAGTGTATCATTTACTTAGAAATCATCACAATATTTGGTAGTCTCCACTTTAGCTGTGCGTTTTGTTTTCTGTTTAGATTTTGCTCTTCCCTTTTTGATCATGAGAAAGAAAACCGCCTTGAAATTCATTGTTAATTTTTGTATTTTAAAATGAAAATCAAATAACCACTTGTTTTTTTTGTTTGTTTGTTAAAACCTTACTGATATAAAAATCAAATAACCAAAAGATACATGGACCCAGGAACTACCACAGAGGTGGTTTTGAGAGATGTTTACATATCTGTCTGTCTGTCTGTCTGTCTGTCTTTCTGTCTGTCTGTCTGTCTGTCTGTCTGTTGTCAGCGTGATACAAACATGGGTGTGCTCCATAGTTATGGGTCGGAATGACACCATGTCGTTATGTATCGCTGGTGTGATCCCATCTGTATCCCATTGCTGTATTTATTTGATATGACAAATGATCAAGTCTCCTGTATTCTATAGCCTGATAAGGATGGCTGTTCCTAAATCGATGTTGGATGGATGGATGTTCATTGGAGCTAAAATGACAATTGGTAGATCCAATCCACAGCAGTTATTTTAACACTATTAAAGTTTTAAGTATATTTTTAAAGCTAAATGTTCAACATTTTCTGTATCCATTGTCTTTATTGTCAGCATATGCTGATTTTTCTTTTTCTTTTTTCATCATTGTAGACTGTTATTCTGACAAAACATTTAACACAACACAACAAGATGGGCATTTTCATGGGTGTTTTCATTCATTTATTTCAGTCTTGAATATTATTAAGTATTATATTACTACAATTTGAAACATACATATTAAATAATGTGAGTACATACCAAGTATATTAAATCTGTGAAAGTTTTTTTTCTCTCTGTTATGTGGTCATGCATGTCTCTATTGCATCTGTACCTTTTCATCCCACCTCAGCCTCACCCAAACTCCATCCGCGTTTTACTCATTTTTGATTTTTTAGGCCCTGTGACTCCAACTAATGACAGCAGAGAACAATAAACCCAAGTCAAATCATTCTTTCAGAGTCCTTCTGGTGGCTTCACAGGTGTTTCGTCCATGTTTTCCTGTGTTCTAATAGAGGGTAAGGACAAGGAGACCAAGCAGTAGATGGATCATACCCAGCTGGTTGCAGCAGGCGTCACTGGCAGTTGTTGTAGTCGTGGTTGATTGTGTTGCAGAGGTGGAGGTTGTTGTAGTTGGTGCAGTGGTTGTTGTAGTTCTGGTTGGTGCAGTGGTTGTTGTTGGGGCAATGGTTGTTGTTGGGGCAGCGGTTGTTGATGTAGGGGCAGTGGTTGCTGTAGTTGTAGTTTGTGCAGTGGTTGTTGTTGTAGGGGAAGTGGTTGTTTGTAGTTGTAGTTGGTCAGTGGTTGTTGTGGTTGGGGCAGTGGTTGTTGTTGGGGCAGCGGTTGTTGTTGGGGCAGCGGTTGTTGTGGTTGGGGCAGCGGTTGGTTGTTGGGGCAATGGTTGTTGTTGGGGCAGCGGTTGTTGATGTAGGGGCAGTGGTTGTTGTAGTTGTAGTTTGTGCAGTGGTTGTTGTTGTAGGGGAAGTGGTTGTTGTAGTTGGGTCAGCAGTTGTTGTGGTTGAGGCATCAGTTGTTGTTGTTGGGGCAGCGGTTGTTGTTGGGGCAGCGGTTGTGGTTGGGGCAGCGGTTGTTGTTGTTGTTGGGGCAGCGGTTGTTGTTGTTGGGGCAGCGGTTGTGGTTGGGGCAGCGGTTGTTGATGTAGGGGCAGTGGTTGCTGTAGTTGTAGTTTGTGCAGTGGTTGTTGTTGTAGGGGAAGTGATTGTTGTAGTTGTAGTTGTAGTTGGGTCAGTGGTTATTGTGGTTGGGGCAGTGGTTGTTGTTGGGGCAATGGTTGTTGTTGGGGCAGCGGTTGTTGTTGTTGGGGCAGCGGTTGTGGTTGGGGCAGCGGTTGTTGTGGTTGGGGCAGCTGTTGTTGTTGTTGGGGCGGCAGTTGTTGTAGGGGCAGTAGTTGTTGTTGGGGCAGTGGTTGTTGTTGTTGGGGCAGCGGTTGTTGTTGTTGGGGCAGTGGTTGTTGTTGTTGGGGCAGCGGTTGTGGTTGGGGTAGCGGTTGTGGTTGGGGCAGCGGTTGTTGTGGTTGGGGCAGCAGTTGTTGTGGTTGGGGCAGCGGTTGTTGTGTTGGGGCAGCGGTTGTTGTGGTTGGGGCATGGTTGTTGTAGTTGTGGTTGGGGCAGCGTTTGTGGTTGGAGCAGCAGTTGTTGTGGTTGGGGCAGTGGTTGTGGTTGGGGCAGCGGTTGTGGTTGTTGGGGCAGCAGTTGTTGTTGTTGGGGCAGCAGTTGTTGTTGTTGGGGCAGC
>NW_019525437.1:4773337-4819843 GCF_002814215.2 Seriola lalandi dorsalis
AGTAATGGACATGAAGAAAAGACTACCTTGAATGGAAGCTGTTATACACATCGTCTCTGAGGAACATGGGAGTAGGGCTGAACTTGAGCACTGTTGATCTGTGCAAGTTTGACACATGAGTGCTTCAGCTGCAATGGAGAGAAAAATAGTGAAAAACTGTTGAGTGAAATGTGTGAGGTCTTTAGGGTTAAAGGGGTTTGATGGTTTATAAATACTCAGAACTCTAAATATTGTTGCTGTTCACAAAGATTTTAAGACATAATTGTTGTAATGGACAAAAATAATTTAAAGTGTCTAATATACACTGCTAGACTCTTATTATTTAGTATTTAGTTGCTATTTAAATTATATAATAAATAATTTTATGGTTCTGGTAAGATGTAAAACTTTTTCAATGTTTTAAATTAATTTCAGTATGTACCTGCTGCAACTCTAATGTAAGAAGAAGTAGCATTACCTGTGCTGGAGAGCGCCCAGACCAGAGTCAGAGAGAGGATCAGCTTCATCATGATGTGGAGGTGAGCACTGCAGATTAGTTTTCCTGGATCATGACACTTCAACTCATCAGCAACTCTTTATATACTCTACAGGTGTTGAATACATTTATGACAGATGCATGCATATAAACGTCAGGGATTGGGTGTGTTCCCATTTTTACAACATGATCATTCAGACAGCGAACCCGTCTTTTGTTGTGTTGAAAACATGTCAACATTCCTTTCCCCACCCTTTTAACCTTGTGAACCTAAACTAAAAGCATGAAGTTTAAATTTCTAAATTCCACATGTAAATGAGGATGATTTAACTTTTGTGTGTTTTGTTGAAAGGTCACAGGTTACAATGACCTTGACCTTTGCCCTCTGACCACCAAACTCTATTCAGATACTGAGATATCGCGTTCACACGGATGGAAACTACTGACTGAAACTCTGGATGTATATATGGGTGAACAACCCAAACACCACCAGTGCACACACATAAAATCCCACCCTGACACCCTATAATATAGACTATAAGGTATTCAGTATACATATACAGTATTCTTAAAGGGTATGACAATACAAGCACTTGTACTGTAACAGTGTCTATAGTGACTGTAATAGAGTAAAAGCAATTCAACTTAAAATTTTACACAGGGCCCACATATCCCCCTCCCGACGCCATAAGTTTAATATGGATTCCTCCCCACAATGTCCCAAATGCAAAATAAAGACAAGGAGTTTCACTAATTGCCTGTGATCTTGCAGGAAAATTCAGCACTATAGAGAGTGAAACTAATGAAATCCTCTATTACTAGAGGGTGTGGCACTCTATGCATGTTACGTCAATTGCATCTATTACTGATGAGTATAAAAGGAAACTCTACATGTTTACATTCTGTACAAGGAAATGCTTTCTTTTGAGCTGGGTAACAGATGTTCCATCCAAAACATATCGGCATAAATCATACTTGAATATGTATTTTTGTTTTTTTTGACAATGTATGTTAAAGAGAATGTATTTTGCAGAATATGGGAGCCTTTTATGTCATGTATGTTTTATTTTCACAAGAGGGTTTGTATAGACCTGAGCAACACTTGTCTATGGGCTTATTTTTGCTAAAGTTAAATTGTGTCATACTTAGTGTATCGGTTCATGAATTCAGCGTGTTTTGCGAGGTCACCATGACCTTGCCTGTTACTCTGGATGTCGTCAGTGCCCCTCGGATGTTATTATTAGAAATAAATCCCGACTTTAAATGACAAAGACTGTGCTGTATTTTTATGCCTCTGCACTGGTAAAAGCCAGAGTCCAAGCCGTATTGTTTTTGGGTTGTCTGTCCGGCCAGTCCATTTATGTGGACACGATATGTTAGTAACGCCTTGACATAACTTCTTCAAATTTGGCACAAATGTTCACTGGGACTGAAAGATGAACTGATTAAATTTTGGTTGTCAAAGGTCAAAGAAAAAAAAAATTGATAATATATATGATACTGACCAATATACATTATTTTCAATGAAAATCTGATCTATCTTACATGGAATATTAGCCTATATAAAATCACTTGCTCACTTTTAATAATTCTCACTGTAGAAAGCATGTTTTTCATTTGTATTTTTTTGTTTTGTGTCATGTTTCAGTCAGTGAGCAGAAGACAAAGACAAACACATCAGACGTTCGTTGATGATCATATTTCGTTTTGGATATTGTTTTTACAGGGAGGAAATTGTCTGACATACTTGCGCCACCCTCCCTCATACCCAATTATCACACAGCTTGATTCACCCATTCAGTGATAGTGTTTTCCTAACCAAGAAGACTATACTGCCGCAGCACCACCCAGTGTGGCAGCTGTCTACTCAGGGTGTTTGGTCAGGACTCAAACTCACCAGAGCTGTAACTGCACTGTAAACCATTATACAAGAATTTAGTGGAATCAACTAATCTTTTCTCATTAATTTAATGTTAATATGTCATTACGTTTTGTTAAATTCAAGTTCATTCTTAGAATGTCTAGTTTTCATTTTCAGACTTTGGAGCTTATGAAAATCAGTTTTTCTCAATAAATAAAGTTTTTAAAGAAACAAAATTATCACAGTAACAGACTTCCCAGCATTCTTTGTTTGAGACTTAAAACTCACCAGAGACTCTTCTTTTAGTTTGAAAAAAGCTGCCATGATATGAAGTTCCTGTGTCTTCAGTGCATGTGAACACGGTTGTTTCTTTTGATAATGATGAAAACACTGCTAACCATGATTAAGGTAACTATTGAATTCAGTCCCTACACCCTGTACACTTACAGTTTAACTCAGTCAGTGGTTTTCTTTGTCCTGACTCTACAGCTATAAGGTTTTCATGACAAGAAAAACTGATTCTTTAAACTGAGAAAATGTAAAATATCTTTGTGACTAAACAGGCGATTCAGGTAAATATCTTAATTTTATTGAACTTGTTTCTCAAATAAAATGAACTCAGTTCCTTTTCCATTATTAAAACTCATAAAAACAATCTCATAAAACAACAAACTATTTAGCCTGAGTTCAGGTGTTTGATGTGCTTAAGGTGCTTAGTTCAGTATTATCATTTTATGGTTTAGGCCTATACAACTAAATAGTGTACACTTTTATTAGACACCTCAAACACAAAATGAAGACAAAGTTGAATGAACAACTGTGGAATCACTGGCAGACCAAGTATTAAATGTCAATTATTAGGCTAAGTGACTTTGTTATGTTTTAAGCCACACCTGTTGTTATTGGAATGATGCCACAGTCACTCTCTAATTATACCTCAATACTAAGTCACTGAAAACAAAGTGTACGATTTCACCAGGCGGGTTGCGTGTCATACATAACATACATCCTTACCTGGTGAAATTCTTTTTTCTTGATGAGATGTCTTTGTGTGTTATAAAAGGAAAAATAATGGAGGTGTATGATTTATTATTGACTTATCTCGGTCACTGTAGTCACTTCTTGATTCGATTTGCACACAAAATTATACAAATACATTTTATTTTAATTTTTTTCCTTATGAAGTGGATGTGTAGATGAGGTAAGAAAACCGTCAAGGGCTTATGTTAAAACCTTCCCTCAATGTAAAGATGTAAATCATAAAAAGTGACAGAATAAATTGTATTACTTTTTTACATATATACATATATATATATATATATATGTATGTATATATAAATTATTTAATCTAATAGAAAAAACTAGAATTATCAGCTCATAGTTGTATCCCTCTGCCACTCAGACTAGTTTCAGGTTACATCCCTTTGTATCAAGACTCATATAAAATATGAACCATTTGTGTGAAATCTTGCCATAATTGCTGTGTAAAGTCTTGAGTCATGGCTAAAAAGTGTTTTGGGAGGTCACACTGACGTTGAGCCACCAAAATCTAATAAATTCATCTTTGAGTCCAGATGAAAATTTGTACCAAAGTTGAAGAAGTTCCCTCAGGGCATTATGGAGATATCACATATACAAGGCCAAAACCGCGTTTTGTGAGGTCACCACGATTTTGACCTTTTGACAACCAAAATCATATCAGTTCATCCTTGAGTCCAAGTGAATGTTCGAGCCAAATTTGAAGAAGTTCCTTCAAGGTGTTACTGAGATATTGTTTCCATGAGAATGGGCGGACGTACGTATGTATGTATGGACAGACAACCCAAAAACAATATGCCTCCAGCTCCTGATGGTGCACACATTTAAAATTTTAGTTATTTTTCTGCACCAGATCCTTTGAGGATGGTCCATATTTGTGAACATGCAGCACTCTCATCTTAAGTTAGAAACCAAAGAGAGCCTTAAAACCTTAAAATGTCCAAGGTCACCCCAATTTGCTCTATAACAATGTATGGGGCTCTGATGCTGTGAGGGCATGAAATGTTTGTGTAATTTCTTGCACCAAAATTAGTGTTTTATATCTTAAACTTTACATCCAATTCAAAATCTGGTTGAGACCTGTTAGGTTGTGCACTACACAGCTACAGTAGATTATGGGGTTATTAAGGTAAGTTATTTCTCCCAGTGGCTCAAAGTAATTTCGGCTGTAGCCTATAACCTCACTAGCCCGACAGATGAACACAACCTAATACGTCATTGAAAATCAAAAGTATGTTTTTCATCAAGAGGGTTGTGTAACACACATCTACATGTGTTTACATTCTTTCTACCTTTGTCATAACTAGCTCTACTATTTTCTGTTGGGACATCTCTGCATATTATCCTTTTTATAAATAGTCTATGATATCAAAGGAAAAACAATAGAAGCTTGTGTTTCATCATTTAACTACCAGTTGTGACAGCGCTGCTGTTGAACTACTCTGTGTGTGTGTGTGTGTGTGTGTGTGTGTGTGTGTGTGTGTGTGTGTCTTTTGGACATTTTATTTGACTTTCAGCAATGGATAATAAAAAGCAAAAAGCAAGTGATTATTTTTCTTTTTCATGATGACAAAGGGATGAGTAAAATGTAGGTAGATTTTAATTTTATATTTTATTTATACAGAAAATAAAGAAAATACACTTTACTAAGAGAAAAATCTAATGACCAAAAAATACATGGAACCGGGAACTACCACAGAGATGGATTTGAGTACTTTGATAGGTGTTTATATGTCTGTCCATCTGTGTACAGATTTAGTCATTGTGATTGTCATTGTGACTGCAAGATACAATCAGGAAATTCTACAGATGTGTAGTTGGAGACTGTCCTGTGAAAAACAAGCCCACAGGTCGTTTGTGCAGCAGCTTGTTACAACCCATAGTTATGTTTTGTTGTTAAGCAACATCTAGTGGTCGTTGTAATAATGACAGGAGCAAAGGGAAAAGTGTGGTAATGTAGTATAAAGAGTGAGAAACTGCATCAGGGTGAGGTTGTGGTGGGTGGATGGGTCAACATGACATGGCGGACTGGTGTTCGACTGTGTGAAACCTGTACTTTATATTATTTCTATTATCCATGGCCGTTTGGTTGTTGTTATTGTAACTATGACAACAGACATCTCGAGTAAATACTCAACATCGTCTGATGTTGAGTATTTACTTACTTAAACCCATATCACGATTTGTAGTAGTAGTAGTTTTTGTGCCTGTACCCAGGGCTGGGCCTTAAATCTGGCATTTTCCCGGTGGGCTGACTCACCTCTGGGCCGATATGATTTAAATTTGTAATATATTTATATTTATATATATATAAAATTAAAAAAATTAAAAAGAGACCCTCTACATAAACACACACATACACAAACATCAACAACCGGCCCATATAATTGGGGCAGCGGCCCATTGGTTCATTTTTTCTGGCCCATTTCTGGCACATCTCCTCATGTGCTGGCCCCACCCCTCCCTGTCTGTCCTCTCTGTGTTCAGTGTCAAACGCGATACACCTGTGGACGAAGGAGGGAGACGTTCAAAATGGACGGACAGCATCATCCAAAACGGGAGGAGGGAGGTGCGGAAATAAAAACATTACATGCAGAGGCCGCCAAGTGTGCCAAAAACCCCACATCTGTTTGCTTCAGGGGCCGCAACGACCTCAACTTATACGGCGTCTTTCAGCAACAGGTGGAAGGAGGAGAGGAAGAGATGCAGGAGAGGTACAGGGAAGGAGCACAGTGAGCAGGAGGAGAGTAGGGACACTCAGAGAGTAACATTAGGCTGTGTGTGATGTTGATAATGATGCTGAGTAACGTTAATTCCATTAAAGTGGATGATAATAATAAGATAAAGGCATCATAAAGTGAGACCATCATCAGCTAGCGTTACTGCTGATGCTCACTCAGGCAATCAATGCCAAATAGTGTAGCATTTGTTAGAGCATATATCATATCATATCATATCATATCATATCATTTATCACATCGTTAACATTATGGAACTGAGGGTTCCCTTGATTAAGATGCGCCAAAGACTGTAAAATAGGTTGCAAAATAGGTTACATCTGTAGCTTTACCGTGCTACAATGTACCCCTTACAATTAATTGACCTAATACAGGGAAAATATTTGTTGTTTTCAACAAAAGGCAACAAAGTTGTACTATTTTTACTTTCAGGAATGTGGTAACTATTATTATATAAATTGTGTTGATTACTGTTATTACTATCAGTGGGATTACGCAGGCCCTGTATACTGTCTACTTTTCCTCACCTCAGTGTGTTCAAGCTGTTGTGCTGTGATGTGATGTGCATCTCTTACACAGGTCTATTACTCCTCTGAACATTAATATTATACGAAAAGTTAATATATTGATCGTGTAAGCCCCTCATTCAATAGTCATCATAAATATTTTGATACCTGAAATTTGTACGTATCTGTATCTAATTGAACAGTTAGTATGCGGTGAAGTAGGACGGAACAGCTCTATGCATGCAAAACTGCATGGATAAACAACTATTTGGTTATTACCATTATATTGTGAAATTTGTACAGGGTTTTGCACATCAAATAATTTGAAATGATTGATACTTCTAGCAGAGCTTTTATTTTGCCAGTTCTTGGTACTTCTACTTTAGTCAGGATATTGTGTAATCCACAGCCATATGGTTACCATGGAGTCAGTCAAGAGTGAGTGAGTACACTGGTCCTTTCTGATCACCAGTGAGTATACAGGTACACTTGCACTGGTGCACTTACCCATGGCACAAAAAAAAACAAAGCTGTTGTAGGGGCAACGGGTTAACGTGTGTTGATTCTGGTAACCATGGGAACCGAGGTCCGGCACGCGTAGGGGTCGCTATTTCAGGAGACACTCCTATGGGTTGTATCAAAGGGTTGAAAAAACGAACTATATGGTTGTTCAGGTTGGAGGACTTGTTGTGTTGGGTATCACAGTTGTGGTGTGATCCCATCTGGTCACTTTATTTGTTTGAGATGAAAAATGTTTCCTGTATTCTTTAGCCTGATAAGGACAGCTATTCCCTTATTTACCCCTATATCCATCTCTACTCTTTCCATATCCTGCATGGATAGATGTTTGCTTGATTTGAGCTGGAATGACAATTAGTAGATCTGATCCACAGCAAAGATATTTTAATACTCAATCATCCTTTAAGTTTTTTTTAACAAAATGCTCAACACTTTCTGGTCCCAGAGTCTTTATTGTCAGCATATGCTGATCTGTGTTTAAATTGTTGTAGACTATTATTCAGACAAAACAAAACATTTAACAAAACACAACAAGATGGGCATTTTCAGTGTTTTCATTCATTTATTTCAGTTTTGAATATTATCAAGTATTATATTACTATAATTTGAAACAAAACTTAACTATTAATTAACAATTGTTAAAGCATTCAATCTACTAATCCTCAGCAAGAACATACCAAGTAAATTAAATCTGTGAA
Source organism: Seriola lalandi dorsalis (assembly GCF_002814215.2). Taxonomy (NCBI): domain Eukaryota; kingdom Metazoa; phylum Chordata; class Actinopteri; order Carangiformes; family Carangidae; genus Seriola; species Seriola lalandi. The sequence goes on from NW_019525437.1 coordinate 4,781,173, forward strand.
AGTGTTTTCTCTCTGTTATGTGGTCATGTATGTGTCTATTGCATCTGTTCCTTTTTATTCCACCATCTTTTGGATTTTCTAGCCCCTGTGATTCCAACTAATGACAGCAGAGAACAATAAACCTAATTCAAGGCTTCAAAAGCTTCTTGCAGAGTCCTTCTGGTTGTTTCATATGTGTTTCCTGTGTTCTAATAGAGGGTAAAGACAAGGAGACCAAGCAGCAGATGGATCATGCCCAGTCGGATACAACTGGCATCACTGGCAGTTGTTGTTGTAGTTGGGTCAGCGGTTGTTGTTGTTGGGGCAGCGGTTGTTGTGGTTGGGGCAGCGGTTGTTGTTGTTGGGGCAGCGGTTGTTGTTGTTGGGGCAGCGGTTGTTGTGGTTGGGGCAGCGGTTGTTGTTGTTGGGGCAGCAGTTGTTGTTGTTGGGGCAGCGGTTGTTGTTGTTGAGGCAACGGTTGTTGTTGTTGTGACAGTATTACACAAACTGGTGTCACAGCAGGTTGGTCCACTGCTGATGTTACCAGCACTTTGCAGGAAGGGTATGCTTCCCAGGCTGGAAGCAGCTGTACACAGGTTTGCAGATGCGCAGCCAAAGGCTGGAGAAGTGGTGGAGCCACTCGCCACTGTACATGAAAAATCACTGTGTTATTGTACAAATACAATTACTGTCAGTTCATTCCTGGAAGATCTTTTAAGAACTTTCGCTTCACGAGTTAGTTTTTGCTGACATCAAATGGTTTAATGTCTAAACTTGTTGAAGTGATGTACAAGTGTACTCCAGGACTGCTGCTCAACAGAGCATATCTGATCATCATATCCAGTCACAGTCAACATGTACAGTGTTGGTTGTTTTCAGAGGTGAAAACAGGTTTGAAACTTTCAACCAGCACAGGGCAGCAGTACACCTTTTTTCAGTCTGGTGATAAGTTACTCTTTAAGTGGCAGTAGCAGAAGCACAGTGTAAATATACTCTATTAAAGGAAAAATCTTGCTCTAATTTAGAATTTAGAACTGCAATAATTAATTCATTCCTTGATTAGTCAATCAAAATAAAATTAATGCAAAACTATTAATAATTGTAAAAAAGTCATTTTTGAGCAAAAAACAAAAACTCACAAACTCAGCAAAAATTTAAATCTGTAGTCACAATAGATGCGATATAAATGTAGCAAAAGAAGACTCACCATTCACTTGAAAACAGCGGTCCTCCACTCCATTACACTGTATTTCAGTGGTGCATTGAGAGGTGGTGGGGTCACAAGAAAAACACGATAGGCTGTTACTTGACTGAGCAGCAGGGTCTGAAACAGAAAAGAACAACATTCATTTGTGGAAGAGAGAACATTAAGTCGTCATAAACAGAACATGTCAGAAGAAGGATTCCCATATTCTTTCCTTATCTATGTCATCTATCCTTAAATAAATAGTCATCCACCTGTACTCACCAGGTAGTGTTGCTGAGTTGCAGTTATCTGTGTCGCAGCACTGAGCAGATGCAACTGCACTTTGAACACCCAAGTTCACCGAAAATGTCTGAGAGCCTGTTGCTGGACACAGGGAGGACGATGCACACGACTTGAGGATTTGCTTTGCTGGAGTTCCAGATGAAACAGCTACAGAGTCAAAGAGCAGTTTGTTAATGTTGATGGAAAGCACACGTAACTTTGCAGTACATGTATTTCACTGACAAGTAATGGACATGAAGAAAAGACTACCTTGAATGGAAGCTGTTATACACATCGTCTCTGAGGAACATGGGAGTGGGGCTGAACTTGAACACTGTTGATCTGTGCAAGTTTGACACATGAGTGCTTCAGCTGCAATGGAGAGAAAAATAGTGAAAAACTGTTGAGTGAAATGTGTGAGGTCTTTAGGGTTAAAGGGGTTTGATGGTTTATAAATACTCAGAACTCTAAATATTGTTGCTGTTCACAAAGATTTTAAGACATAATTGTTGTAATGTTTAAAAGCTTTTTTAAGTTTCTAATATACACTGCTAGACTCTTATTATTTAGTATTTAGTTGTTATTTAAATTATATAATAAATAATTTTATGGTTCTGGTAAGATGTAAAACTTTCTCAATGTTTTAAATTAATTTCAGTATGTACCTGCTGCAACTCTAATGTAAGAAGAAGTAGCATTACCTGTGCTGGAGAGCGCCCAGACCAGAGTCAGAGAGAGGATCAGCTTCATCATGATGTGGAGGTGAGCACTGCAGATTAGTTTTCCTGGATCATGACACTTCACCTCATCAACAACTCTTTATATACTCTACAGGTGTTGAATACATTTATGACAGATGCATACATATAAACGTCAGGGATTGGGTGTGTTCCCATTTTTACAACATGATCATTCAGACAGCGAACCCGTCTTTTGTTGTGTTGAAAACATGTCAACATTCCTTTCCACACCCTTTTAACCTTGTGAACCTAAACTAAAAGCATGAAGTTTCAATTTCTAATTCTACATGTAAATAAGGATGATTTAACTTTTGTGTCATAGGTCACAGTGACCTTGACCCTTGACGTTTAACAACCAAAATCTAATCAGTTCATCCTTGAGTCCAAGTGAATGTTTTTGTGCCAAATCTAATGAAATTCTGTCAAAGCGGTCTCGAGATATCACGTTCCAGAGGTTAAAATACGTGCGACGTATTGTAATAATTCTCACAGTAGAAAGCATGTTTTTCTTTTGTAATTTGTTGTTTTGCGTTATGTGAGCAAAAGAGAAAGACAAACACGTCAAAAGTTCGTTATTGATCATCTTTTGTGTTGGATATTGTTTTGACAGGGAGCAACTGTCTGACATACTCGCTCCACCCTGTCTCACACTCACACTCACATTATCACACAGCTTGATTCACCCATTCAGTGATGGTGTTTATCTTAGCAGGCAGATTATGCCCCCGCTGCACCACCCGGTGCGGCAGCTGTCTACCTTGACTGACAGATCAGTAATTAGAACTCACCAGTGGTGTAAAGTAACTGGACTGTAAAACATTATATAGGAATTAATTCTCTCATTCATTTATTGTAAATATGTCTGGTTCATTGAACCACGATAAATGTGAGTTATTGGACTTAGGTTTGACTGTGAAATACAAAAGGGTTTCATTAAAGATGTATAATTCTCATTGTATGTTTAGATCTGTGTCAAATCAGGTAAACATTGTTCTTTAGATGGTGGTGTGTTGTTGATCTCTGGCAACTTTGCCACACCTGTTGTTGCTGAACAGATGCCACAGTCACTTTCTATTTATACTTCAATAAAAGGCCATTAACAATTTAATGTACGTCTTCGCCAGGTAGGTTTTGTGTCACACCTACGCACATCATTACATGTGACATTCTTTTTTCTTTCAGGACATGTCTTTATCTGTTCTCGATTTATTGTTTGATTTCATTTTATTTGCACACCTAAAACATTACAAATACTTTTTTTCTTTGAAGGGGAAGTGCAGGTGAGGTAAGAAATCCATCCAGGACGTAGGTTAAAACCTCACCTAATAAGCACAACTACAGCACGCATTTTATTACTCCACAGATCAGCTGTTTGAGTCAGGTAGATCAACGGTTGAAAAAAATGTAGTTGCAAAGGAACGGGCTGTTTGACGGCAAGATAAAGTGGTCAAAATATTGAAAGCCAAGCGTACGCTTCCACTAATATCAGCTTTTTTCTGTGGGCGTTTATTTTAAAGACACATTTTTGTGGAGGGTCTGTCCCCACAGCGGCTCATCACTCGGCCTCTGTGTCGATGCTCCCGGCTGCTTCTCTAAACTGGGAGCACAGTGATACGGATCTACTGCAGGTAACACATTTACAATAGGTACCTCACACAACCCCACATCAAATAACCTGAAATATCACTGAAACATCATGAGGAAAATCTTGTTTTTGCTGACATATATTGATGTAACGTCTCACGTTGCAGAATGATGTAGGCCTACTCCAGGATTTTGTGACATCACTGTTAAGTTTGGTGTAACAGAGCACATCTGATCCATAGAGCGCAGGGCAGCAAACCTCTGCTGTGTTACCTCATTTGGCGATTGTGACTTAAAAGACACTTATTCAAATGAAAAACCCGAAATTGCCATTTTAGTGCTGCAATGATTAATCAATTACTTGATTAGTTGACCAAAAGAAAATGAATGGGTAGCTATTAATAAATGTTGGGTTAGGGTTAGGGTCATTTTGTGTCCAAAAAAATAAAAACTCACAAACTGAGCGAAAATGGCTTCAGCTTGTCTGACTTGATAGTAACCTGAATCTCTCAGGTTTAGACTCTTTGTTGGCCGAAACAACAAGATGATGAAATCATCCTTATTTCTGGGAAACTGATGGGCTGTTTCATGGAAGTGATTACCAGCTGCTGGTAATGTTATCACTTTGTGAGTGCACACCTTACCGCACCCTAACAGAGCCACTGACTTTGATTTAGTTATTCTTTCATTTGAATTGTATATGTCAGTTAATGAGCAGAAGACAGAACACATCAGATACTCTTTGATCATGTTTTGTGTTGGACATTGTGATGACAGGAACTGTCATATATACTTGCACTGTCCTTCCTCATACTCAATTACATATTTACATTCACTCATTCACTGATGGTATTTACCTAACAGGCAGGCTATACTTCTACTGCACCACCCAGTGTGGCAGCTGTCTACCTTGAGTGACAGGTTAGTAATTAAACTCTCCAGTGGAATGACATGAAATCAACTAATCTTTTCTCTATAATTTAAATGAAAGTATCTGTCCACTGGGGATTTTTTATCTTTGATTCAAATATTTTTGTGTTAGTGTCCACATGTACATTTTGAAAGAAAGACTACATAAGTTAATTCTGAAAAGAAACTGTTCTTAATGGTGCAGGCAATGTAGCTCGATCTTTTTCTTTTTCAATATGACTCACATTGTCATTCATATGAAGCATTACAACTAATCTATAAAAAATAACACCAGAAAAGGCAGCTTTTACCTTCCGTGTAATATATATATATATATTAGGAGGACTGCAAAAATAAAAAAATAATTTAAAAGTTCCCACACATGTACATAGATTACTTGATACAAATGATTGGCAAAGAAAATACATGACAGGTCATGCATGTTGTGGCTGGTCCCCACTTGGTGTTTTGTTTGTTAGGTAGACATGCTTAGAGAGGTAGCTACTATGCTAACAATGGTAAAAGGTTGCTGTTCAACTAAACCAAAAAAAAAAAAAAAATACTCCATAACTAATTGTCAACTGTGACTTACTAATTACAAATATTTTTAAATTTCAGAGTGAATCATGCAGACTTAATAAGTAATTCCCTTATGTAATCTATAATTTTAAGAATGTATTCTGATTACTACTGATTTGAATTGTAACTGAGTAAATAGTTAATCATATTTTGTATACAAAATATTTTGTATACAAAATATACAAAATATGATTAACTGTATTTTATTTACTCTGAATACATAAGTTATTTACATGTAAGTTATTTACATGTATTTCATTGTCTTATGTGCTTAATACGCTTTTAGTTGCGGTTTCTTTTTACTGTTAAACTGAGCGACGTACCGGTACTTAACAGCTACGTTTTAAAACCTACGCAGTTTGAGTAAACTACGTAGGACAGAACGTTTCCTGCGTATATTCCTGTAGTTAGTAATGGCGGAGCTCAAAGAGGCGAACGCTTCCCAGCTACACCAGGAGGACGTCGATATCAAACGTAAGTAAAAAGCGTTAGTTTCTCGTTTGAACTCGGATTTTTGGACGCTGAAGTGCAGCATTAATCGTAGTTTACTCATCACCATGAGCTGCACAGTGAATTCACGGAGAATTTGAGTTTGCAACTGCTGAACTGAACGAGGGCCTCACCACGGAGCTCCGCCATAGGACCTAAATAGTCAACAACAACAGGGACAAAAGGGCTGGAGCTAGTTTGAGCCGAACCGTCGTAGTCACCGGCTATCTACATTTGTGACAGTCTGTTCGCATAGGCTTTGTCGGGGTGTTACACTGGGCTGTACGACAGTTTCAGATGACACGGTCTCATCACGGAGCTGCGCTACAGGACCGCAGAGCCGCTCAGTTTGGACACTCCAAACTGTCCGTTTATTACCGGTTTAACCATCACCGAGCTGCTGGCCTCAGCACACGACGGGTTTAGTTGTAGAACAAAAGGAAAGGCAACTAACCAGCCTCAGCTAACCTTTGAAAACTGCCCGGAAATTGAAGATTGTGAGAAAAATATATTCTTAACTTTCACCTTTATTATGTTCATATAACAGTTAAAACTATATTTGATACAACTTTATTTGAATACAGTTTAACGGCCTCCTTTGCAATGCCATGTAATGTAATAATTGTACTACAACATTATTTATTTATTTATATACAAACAGTCAAATTCCCACAGAGCCACCAAAGTCCTTAAAGATATTTGATATGTTTTGTCCTATCAGAAAATTACTAATCAACAAGATTGACAGACAAATAATAACCAAAGTAATTTATCATGTCAACAACCACCAGTTACAGGTGTCATTTGTCAAGAATTAATTATTTTATTTTTGTAATTTTAACAATGAAATGAAATCGGTACAAGTCAACTTGGCTGAACTCAGACAACCTCTGACAGAGCACACTGCCAAGATGTGATCCAGCCATAATAGAGACTGTTTAGTTGTGTTTGCACCAAAACATGTTTTTTCACTTTTTCATTCCTGAGTAATAAGATGTCAATATTTTTTTTGTCCACTCAGTACATTTTTCAAACTGCAGCTTTTTGAAGTGGAAGGATAGAAGCTGGTTTGAAGAAGTCCAGCTCCACTCCACAGTTTTACATTTAATGAACTATGCTGCTGAGAACCTGGAGTTGATGTACTCAGTATAAAATATTCAAAAAGAGCCTCTCTGTCTCTGAAGGTGGCGATGGTGGAGATGCACCTTCAGCCGGTGACCAAGCTGCAGAGACTGAAGCTGCTGCAGATAATGACGCCAGACCCTCGACTACAACCACCGGTGATTTCATAAAAGCTCTTTGTGTGTGTCGATCTGTTCACGTGGACAGTGGTCTAAAACTTTAAAGATAGACATTTACAGACAAAAGTTTTTCTGATAATAGCATAACAAGTTCCCATTCTCCTTTTCTACTGACAGAGAGACACATCTCCATCCAAACTAAGCTGGAGGGCCTTGAGATGCTGGTTGACCTGAATGGGGGTGAGTTCAGTTCTTCACCAAATCTTCAGCAATGAGATTAGATGACACAGGCGAGGAATTAGATGACACATTGAGTCGTTTTTCAAGCAAAAATACCAAAGATGAACTAGTCTGATGCTGTCACAAGGCGACAGAAAAAAATGACGTCATATTTGTTTTTAGAAAACTCAACTATCTTCACTATTTTTTGACATTTTATAGACCAAATGATTAATCAAGAAATCTGCGAATGAATCGATAATGAAAATAATTGCAGCCCCGTTGATTTTGTGTTTTCACTCTCCAGCGGGGCGAAAGTCATGTCCTCTGTGTCCTGAGGAGAAGTTTAAAGCCTGTTACAGCCACAAACTCCGCCGACACCTGCAGAACCTGCACTGGAAAGTCTACGTGGAGTTTGAAGGTAGGAAGATGAAGCACGTCGACACGCTCCACTCTCCGCGCAGACCAGTCAAGCTCTTCCACAACAAACTGGGAAAAACTATTTCTTTGTGCAGCTGGTTCAGTGCACAGGGGCAATATCATGTTGAAACACTGTTGTCTGAAATATCACTGTATGCTGCAGCATTCATTTTTCTCTTCAGCGGGACTAGGAGACCTGGATCAAACTAGGAAAAACTGCCCAAAAGTATGTGGACAGGGGTCCACATAAGCATAAGCTAATATACAGGGCTGTACATAAGCAAAACGTAATGACAACCACCCAGATCATTGACAGATATTTTTATAATTAGTTCATTGTTCATTGAGCAATTTCTGAATCTAATTTTTTTTCACATGGGTGTAAACTAACTGCCATTTTTTTTTTTTTAACCCTTTTTATACATTTAATAATGCACGCTTAGCTCAGGGGCCAAACCATAAGAACAGCACACAGACAAGAGAGTCCACATACTTTTGGCCATGTTCTGCAGAGGTCTTGCACAGATCTGGAACATCAGAAATTGTATTAACATGTAAAAACATAGAAGTTTGTGTGAAAGTGGGCTTTACTGTGTCAGTTATTCAGTCTTAACATGAAGCTGCTCATCAAATCCTAATTCAAACGACGTAAGTGTTGAGCTTTGACCCTCGATGTTTAACAGGCCAGAGGATGTGTATCTGTCACCTGCCCTGCAGAAACCTGAAGCCCAGCCTCAGTGGAGATCAGGTGAGAGATTCAACACAAACTGTCTGCAGATCACGTTACCACCGCAGCTCCGAGCAGGATCAGGATCATGTCCGCTTGATTTCCTCTTTTTTTTTTTTTTTCTTTTTTTTTTTTAAGTTTCTTGGGAAGAATTGTGTAATGTTATGTGTAATGTGTTATTGTAAGGAAAATAGAAATTCTGGGACAGCACATTTAGTAGGAACCCATCAATTAATTTTGTAAGAAGCAGGTAATTCAATTAAATTCCTGCTTTCTGTGGAATGTTCTAAAAAAGGGTTAAAACTGTAATAACTGTAAAGATAACAGAAGATCCATTTTAACAGGAGTAAGTATTTATTTATTCTGACTTTTTCTTGTAATTAACAGCAGGATTAAAAGACAAAACGTTCAAAGTAACAGCAGAAAATAATTGGAGACTGTTTAATTGTGTAATTAGACACTTTCAGTTACTGCTAAATTACAACAACATATTACAGGTACATTACATTAGGAAACTAGACACTAGTTAGATTGATATCGAGATTTGAGTGCACTGTCCGTTGTCCTGTTACCGTGAAGCTTTATGTTTTTGTCACATTTTGTGTTTTGTCTCTGAACCTGTTTGCAGGCCTCAGGGAGACACGTGGCTCACTACCACTGCGTGGTTTGCTCCGTCACCATCGCCCGTAAGACGGACATGATCAGCCACCTGAAGCGCCACGTCAACAAAGGAGAGACTGAGGCCAGCTACTCGGGCAGCTCAGACGTACCGTTCGAAGAGCCGGGTAATTAACGTCACCAGCACAGCACAAGAAGCTGATCAACATATAAACAACATACTGTAGCAGTATAAGGAAATCAGACAAGATGTTGTCTGGAACAAAATCAGACGCCCCCCTAGTGGATAAACCCTTTTAATCCTGATGCTACACACAAAGTTCACAGATGAGTATGAGAACTGTGCATACACACAGTTAAAAACCAAGTATCACAGGCGTAAGTTGCATGCAACAGGAGCTGAAACAAACTTATTTTACTATCTTATTACTATCTTTTTACTATATATACTAATCTTGATTAGTTTCTCACTTAATTACATCTTTAACGTATCAAAAAATTGTGAACATACCACTTTCCTAAAGCACAAGTTGATTTATTCAAACTAAAAGTATAAAGTTTCCTTGTTTATTCTGACCAATTTTTAAATTTATGTCATTTTTAAATGGCAAAATTTTAAGCTCCTCATGCAATTTTTCCGTAAATTTCAGGGTTTAATACTCAGAGCAACATTAATAAGATTCAGCTGCATGAAAAAGCTGTTGACTCCAGATTTAGAGGAAGTTGTTACACTTAATGTTCCAAACCAAACGCAGTTGCGACAAAACCGTGGTAAAAATGAATGATGCAATGATGGTGGTTGTGTGTGATATCAATGTGTCGGCAGCTCCGTCGGGTCAAGCTTATGAAATCATGAAAGAGCTCGGGACAAACGTCCAGCTCCTCCCGAACCACACCACCCCGCAGAAGAGCGACACCTACTTCAACCGCAAGATGAAGACCAACAGGTGAGCACCAGACAAGTTATACAGACACGTGATATACACACACACACACACACATGTGAAGACGTTAATCCTCATCTGAGCTGAGTGTGTTTGTGTGTCTGTGCCTCAGGCAGCTGGTGTTTTGTTCGCTGGCTGTTCTGGCTGAAGAGAGAAACCCACTCGAGTGTCTGGACGCTTTTGGAGCCACAGGTAAGACAGTGCGGATCCGACTGTCGCAACGAAACGGCACGAAAACATACCACAAAACTTTTTACTTATTCTTCATGCGTACATACAGTATATTTAAAAATTCTACATGAAACCAGTTAGAAATTGGAACAATTTCATACATTGACATATATGTCCAGCTCGTACAGATATGACTGTTTATGTATGTCTTACGTACATACATATCCATCTCAAAGTCTGTCAATATATTAATATCATAAGTGTAAATATAAAAGAAAAACATATATAAACACATATAAATTAAATATATATCAACATGGATTGTTGCAACATGTTAGATGATATAAAAATTTATATTTTTAGTATATGTACATATCTCCTTATAGGTGACATTCATATATGGCAACATCATGATATAAGGACATATATTCAAATTTATATCACATATTAGGTTTTTGTATGTATATTGGATAATAGAGAAAAGAATCACCAGGCTAACAGGAAGCTTCACATCTTCTCTAAAGAAGTAGAAAGTCTTAAATGTACATTTTGCTTCCGCGCTGTTGGACGAGGACTCTGCTTTCAGACGCTCACGCCACAAAGTTAAACCTCCATCTCGTCTCTGCTGTCTGTTTCCTGTCCGTCTCTCAGGGATCATGGGCCTCCAGTGGGCGAAACACCTCCGCAACGCGGTCAAAGTGACCATAACGGACATCAGCGACACGTGTGTCAAAATGATCAAAGAGAACTGCCAGCTGAACCACATCCGGGTGGATGGAGGCTCGCGAGGCCCCCGGGGGGCCGACGGGGCAAGCGCCGAGGTCGAGGGCGTTCCCATCGCTGCGGTGGAGGTCGCTAAGATGGACGCCAACGTCATCATGCACCTGCGGCCTTTTGACTACATGTGAGGGAGAAGATTTGGCCTCTGTCTTTGCAGTTCTGTCTCAAGTATACTAAAGTTGAAAGATAAAGGTTTATTTCAAGTCTATTAATTAAGTCTTTTAGTAATTTTTTTGATTGCAGCTTGTTTCTAGAAGAGGGTTTCCACTGGTTTACAAGCTGAGGTTCTTTGACACGAGTCTTGATGCATGAAGTGTTTTAAATTCTGCAACATAAGAGAAACACACTTGTACCTTGTTTGTGTTTATTTAATCAGTCATTTGGATCCGTTCGGGACGGCAGTGAACTACCTGGACGCCGCCTTCAGAAATGTCCGTAACCTGGGCATCATCTCTGTGACGTCGACAGACACCGGCTCCCTGTACTCCAAGTCTCCCAACGTCACCCTGCGTCACTACGGCTGTCACATCGTACGCACCGAGTACTACAAAGAGCTGGCTGCTCGCATGGTCATCGCCACTGTGGCAAGGTAGGCCACTTCATGTCTGTGTCCTAATGTGAGACAGACACTGAAACTGACACTTAATCCTGATTTCTCTGTGTGTCGCAGAGCGGCGGCCCGCTGTAACAAAGGCATCGAGGTGCTGCTAGCGGTCGCGCTGGAGCATTTCGTCCTGGTGGTGGTGAGAGTCCTCAGGGGACCGACGCAGGCTGATGAATCGGTTAAGAAGTTACGGAAACTGGTCCACTGCCAGTGGTGTGAGGAGAGAGTCTTCCTCAAACTAGGAAACATGGTGGACGGTGAGTTACAGAAGGCTGGTAGCAAAGTTGGCTGAAGCAAAACTGTGATGCTGTAGTATGATTTTTTACAAGCAGATACATGTGTGCTTATACAAACAGTCCCCGCTGCATCGTGACTGAAGGATGAATAGTTTTTATTAGAGAAGCACAATCTGAGTTTTTGCCTCGCGACACGTTTCCAATACATAAAGTCACTTGTCAACTAGTAGTGGAGACATTGGTGCCTCATTATTCTGTTCATCTGTGTGTTTGACCTTGTTTACCAGGGTCGTACTCCTTCATCGAGCTTTATTAAACATGTAGTCATAGTTACTTCATTCATGCGATGCTTTGAAACCACTTCTTGACAAAAAGTGCAGAAAAATACACAGAAAAACAATATTAAGTCATTTTACATTAGCTCACCACAAACGTGCGCTTCCAGTTTCCCAGTCAAGGTCGACTGTTAGTTTCTCATTAAAATGTATTTATCTGGCTGATACCCAATCTGCATAATAAGCATCATTAGAATCATGGCTGACACGGTCTAGTTTTTATATCACAAGAGCTGCAATTTTAATTATAACTAAAACATTACTAACAATGTCTTTACAAGCTGTAGACATGTTTGGTGAACATTTGGCCGGCAGCCTCACTGCCTATAAAGACACCTGTCATTGGTCAGCTGTAGCTAATTAAGTGAAATGGTCAAAACACGGAACGAAGCTCTGACCTGTTGTTGTTGTTTAGGTTGATGTTTTTCTGCAGAGGAGAACAGAAAGTTAACTATGCAAAGTTTCTTCCAGACACGCTGCCCTGTAACTGTCATGGAAGTCTGCCTGGAAAGACGGCAGTGCAGCTGGGACCGTTATGGTAAACCTCACTGCACAGACACACACACACACACACACCTCAGTGAGATGTATGTATGGTTACTAAGCGCTGCATCTGCTTGAAAAGCTCCTCACTGTGGCGCCATCTGTAGTCACACCGACTAAAAATGTGAACGCAACAAGGGAGATGCTTAACTTGCAGGACTTTGTTTTTAGGGTTGGATTACATTATGTTTGAGTGTGTTCACAGGTGTAGCACAGTTACAGATATGTGTGTATGTGCAGGTCCGGCCCTCTGTTTAACACGGGCTTCCTGAGGAGGATGCTGTCGGCGGCAGTGCAGCACAGTATGGACGACATCCAGCCACTCGTCAAAACTCTGATCTGCGAGTCCGAGTGCACGACCCTCAAGTCTTTGGTGCACGGGCCGTCCGCTCTCACTAACCAGGGTAAAACACCAGCCTCACGCACACGTGTGTGTGTGTGTGTGTCTGATTTCTGTATGTTAACACACGTGTTTACAGAATATTTTGATCCCTCTGCAGTGGAGTGTGGAGTCGTCATTAAGACCTTACAGAGCGGAGAGGAGTCGGGTCCTGATCAGTCTGGTGAGTCAGTCGCACACTTGTTTATAAATCTCTGTAATCACCTGAGGTTCTTGTACCAGAGAAGGAGAACTCCACATGAGCTCTGTCCCCCAACCTCTCCTGTCATCAGTCCAGAACCTGGGAGTTATCTTCGTTGCTTAGACACTTTCAGTTGCTTAGTTTTCGAATATACCGGAAAAAAAATTAAGCAACACTATTTTTGTACAAATAAAACATCTGAGATTTTTTCTAAAAACATAGAACTTATGTCTCTTACATTTTCTCACACAAATGTGTTTAAAATCTTTCACTGCTGCAAATGCCTTAACTTTTTCCATGACTACACCGTTTAAGAGACCCTCAGTTAAGGAGAAATTAAACCTTAAGTGCCTACTTAAACCCTACTTTAGTAAAAAACTTAAGTGGTTTTGTGCAACCAGTCTCTGAACGTATATCCACACATCAGCAACGTCTCCGAATTCTTCCATCAGCTCAGAAACAGAAACGATTAATTACTGTAATGCTCTTTATTACTGTTCTTCCTGTAAGACCCATTCAACAGCTTCAGCTCATACACCATGCAGCTGCATTTAACCACATCAGCCCAGCTCTCAAACAGCTCCACTGGCTGCCTGCTCTGCAAAGCACTGACTGGTCTCTCTCTGCAGTACGTAGCTGAAATGTTCAGGTCACAGGACGGACGTGTCCCAAGACCAGAGAGGTTGACTGCGGGTCTCCTGTTCGGACAGACCTGTTACTGTTCCTGTAGCTCTAACCTCTGTCCTCTGGAGGGCAGTGTGACCCAGCTATCCTTTAAGACTTTGTTTTTTTTATGGCTGCATCATCACAAAAAATGTTTTTTCTTTTTTTTTTTTTTTAGATCTTTTTACACACAATTCCCCAGATTCAACCTCAGATATTTCGTATCTTTTTAAAACTTTAGAATCTCCACTAGATCGTAAAATAAAGTTTTGTGGATTTGAACAACATTGTGAGTTTGTAACGGTGGAGACACCAGTGGGTTTAGCAGTGTTTCAGAGGTTGACGTGTCCACTTTTCTGTTCAGATTTAATATTCGGTCTTTTCTCTGCAGGGAAGAGGAAGACCGGAGAGGATTCTGGGAACGTAGTGAAGAAGCTGAAGTCTGATGCGTCTCTGGAACACCCGCCTTTCTACTACAGCATCCACCGCCACAGCATCAGAGGCATGAACATGCCCAAGTAAGTGACCTCTGACCTGTAGTCCACTGTACAGGAGGTCAGTTTCTAGTGTCCCACTGCTGGAGCTGTTTCAGTGCAGTGGAGGTTTCACAGATTGCACTGTGACGAGCAGTGTAGCTAATGGGTCAAACCAACAAATGTCTCCTGCTAACAAGAACTGTGTGTGTATCAAAGCCTGATATGTCAGATTCCTGCTGTGCCACAAAGTGGCTGTGGGTCAGGGCGGTTGACCAGGTTGTCCACTAATCGATAGATGGGTGGTTCGATTCCCGGCTCCCCCAGTCTGCAACGTCTCTTTGGGCAAAAGACTGAACCCCAAATTTCTCCACATGTACCATCAGTGTATGTGTGATAAAGACGCACCGTATATATAGATGTGCATATATAGCTGTGTGAATGGGTGACTCGCAGTGTAAAGCTCTGTCAGTGGTTGCTAAGACTAGAAAAGCTGGTTTAGAAATTTTATAAATACAGTGGATTAATCTGCTGCTGAAAATAGTCGCCAATAAATGCACTTTTGCCTTTTTTAAAAAGTGAAACAATATGTTTGTGAGGTGTTTTTTAAAGTGTCTTCAGAAGGAACCAATGAGAGTCACAGACAGAGGCAAATCAGAAAGTGCTGAGAGACGAACACACTGTTGGTTTGGGTCTAAGACAAACACCAGAACGAGCCTTTAACATTCCGGAGGAAAACTGAAATCGCTGAAATCAAATTTCAGGTGCTTCAGCTTTGAACACAGACATTAAACCCCAGGAACATGTTGTGATGTTAACATTATTTCTCTGTACAGGTTGAACAAGTTCCTTCAGTACCTGACAGAGGCCGGCTTCAGGGTGAGTCGGACTCACTTCGACCCGACGGGGGTTCGAACTGATGCCACGCTGGAGCAGTTTAAATCCGTCCTCACCAAGTACAGCGTCCCCACGTACGCCACCGCCACGCAGACGAGCGTGAGCACAGAGAAGACGGTGTGAGAGAACCAAGCAGAGATGAGACAACCAACGAAAATCATTCCGTTCTTGGTTTGTCTCAGTTTGACTGCACCCCTGCTGTTCCCTCGAGTTCTGACTGCACTGACATCATAAAGAAACTACCAACTGCTTTCGCTCTGGACGAGCTTTTATTAGAACAAAGTAGAAACTCTTTAATCAAACCAAAACTGATGTGGATTTTTATTCAAACTGCAAAACCAAACTGATCCTGAGCCCAGTTTATCAACAGTGTCTCTATTTATTTCCGATTTCATTTCTCTCGAAAATCCTTATAATACAAGTTTTTTTTTCTAGCTGTTTTATTGTTTTAATTTGTTTAATGTCTTAAAAACATAATAAAAAATCTGTCTGCAAAGACTGAATTATTAGCTGGCTTCTCTGGTTGCTCAGAATGTTCTGTGATTCTTCTGTGTTCACAGTCAGGGCCCCGAGGCTCTGGGACGATCCGCCCGAGGGAATCAGGTCAGGTGAATCTGTGACCTCCTTTAGGTCTCTTCTTAAAATTTGGGGGTTTTTATACACCTAATTGTTTTATGTTTTTCTGCTCTTTTAAACCTATCGATTTTAACCTGTTATCCTAATTTATTGCAGCTTTTTTTTAAGCACTTTTGCTCTATAATTAAAGATTATCATTATTATAATTATTATTTACTGAGAAAATTCACACCCACAGCTTGAAACAGTCTGTGATCAGGGTTGATGTTTCTCTTGGCAAAGTTATTTTAGTCGCATTAACATCATTGGTGGGAAGAAAAGATTTCATTCTCATGAATCAATGAGAAGTTGGGTTTTTACACCAGTTCCAAAACAGACAACAAAAGAAAACTCACTGACAAGTATGTGTGTAAGGCGACAGACTGATATTTCACATTGTACATAGTTAAATAAATGATGCTTTGTTCAGTTCTGTTAAGAGAAAATCCTGTAACACATTCTACCGCCACAGCACATTGCATTGTGGGATATTCTCTTGAGCAAACTCTGCAGAGTTGAAACACTTCTTATCTGGAAAAACCCTGTTGCTCCAAAGGTTAAAGAGACTTTAACTTTAAGATTAAAATAGAGATGTTTACCTGGTAGGTGCATTTACATCAATGAACCCTTGTGTTTTTTCTGTTCCTGTGTCGCACACACATGAGTGTGTTTTGGAAAAAAATTTCCCTTTAAATTGAAAATACTCACGTTCACATATCTCTTGATTATTATACTGTGTAAATGTCACATTCATGTGTGCAAATAGTCCAACAAATGTCCTTCGAGATCAAGAGCCCTTGATAGTTAAACTGTAAAACTGTATACTGATATTTAAAATATCATTTTTATCTCTCATCTCTCTTGGTTTATGTTTATTACATTTATTTTGCTTCTTATATTCCTGTTGTCCTTTTTGTTCTGCCTGTTCTTTGAATCAATCAAACTTTATTCGTATAGCACTTTTCACACAGGTTAATGCAGTTCAAAGAGCTTCACAGATCATAGATGACTGATACGCTGAAAAAAAGGACAAATCAAGTAAGAAAGCTGAGATACAAACATAATGAGAAAATTGATTTAAAAAGCTGTAATAACATTAGCAAACAAAAAAAAAGATTGATAATAAAAGAGCAGATAAAATACAATAATATAATAGGTCAAATAGAATAGAATACAATTTAAACATAATTACAATAAAATATGTGAAAAAATAAAGTGACTAATGACTAAAAGCCATATTTAATTAAATGACTGAATGAATGACTCCACAGAGGACTCATTATTCACCTGGCAGCAGTGAAATAAATTTCAGATTTAAATCAGTGGATTTCCCCTTTAAGGGAACATTGCAACATGTTAATTGGAAGTTAAAGTTGTTCGTGTTATTTCAGTGGATGAATGAAGTATAACTTTTAAATTCAAGTGTCTCATCATTACAGTTTATTTAGTTCGTTTGTGTTAATCTAACTCACTGTCAGAGGAAATGAACTGAAGGGAGTCAGGCTGTTACATTACATTAGCTTCAGCCCTAATTCAACTCACAGAGCATCATGGGTGATTATCAGGCGCCTTTGGGGATAAAAAAAATCGAGCTGACTTTTCTGGCTGAGCGTCAGCGAATGACAGTGTACAGAAGAGGAGGAGGTGGAGGAGGAGGAGGAGGAGGAGGAAGAAGAGGGAGGGCGTGTGTCTCCTCCCTCCCTCCCTCCCTCCCTCCCTCCTTTACTGTTGCCGCTGCAGATCGATGTGACGGTGTTTGTACCTGAGGACTGAACCCTACCTGTGGATCCTCTCGCGGCAGCAGCACCATGGGGGTCTCCGCGTCCAGTCTGCTGGATGACAACAAATCCACCTACATCAAAGGTAAGACATGAAAACACGCGGATTTTGGAGCGACGCGGTGGGAGCGCGGCGCGGTGCGGCACGGCGCGGCGAGGGGAGGACGCGCCGCGCCGCGCTGCGCTCCCACCTCGGTTCATGAAACACCGCGGAAACACAGCAGCCTGTCTGCCTCTCTCTCTCTCTCTCTCTCTCTGGGGTTTTCATAGCGAACTTCCACGTCTCTGGCCGCGTGTTTTTTTGGAGCTTCATGTCTGATTAGTAGTGATAAGTGTAAATCATCAAATCGATCAAAGAAGCGCGCGTTTTTTTTCTTTCTCTTTGCGCTTCAGAAGAATCAATGAATTTCAGCTTCTGTCCTGATCAGTGAGGATCAGTGTGTCATCTTGTGTTATCACTCAACTGAGAGTTTCTCTGGAAACACACAAACACACACACACACACACACACACACACACACACACAGCTGGTCAACTTGTCTCCAGAGAAGTGATTCCTCAGAAACCTGTCAGGGTGGTTTCGTAGTTTCCACATAAAACAAATTCCCCACCTCTCCCCGGGCACTGTGTGTGTCTGGCAGACAGTGAAGTCAGGAGGGGATTTAATGCTGTTCAGGTTGATCCGGTCACTCAAGCCTTTCCAGTCCTGCAGGGGAGACAAAAGTAATAGGGTGAGGCCAGAATGCCAAGTCCTGCCCCCCCCCCCCTTTTGTCTTTCCGCTCTTCTGCTGTTGGGTGTGTCCATGGGCGGATATGCGGAGATGACAAAAGATGCTTTTCCTCTATTTTACTGTGTATAAATGAGACGGAGAGGGCAGGTGCACATGCTCCACAACAGGTGGATCCTACATGTGAGACCAAGTCACACAGGCTCCAAGTCTGTGTAATAAGAGGGATCAGGAGGGTGTTTGCTGGCTGGGACAGTCTTCACACACATTGAACATATAACTTTAATTAAAGTTGTAAAGCGGTTCTTCATATAATGCAGAGCAGACAGAAGCTTTTCTGAGGCCCTATGCAGGATTTAGGAACTTGGTCCCTGAGAGCGCTAAGCAGCTGCTTAGATCGTTGTGTTCAATTTCAGGTTCAATTAAATTAGTGAAACCTAATCTTGATCGTTCGAGTCCTTTACTACCTGTAGTCGTTCATTAACCTTTTCCTCCACTGATCTTTATGTTTATCCATATTCAAAGATCCATGAGTAAAGTCAAAGTTTTCCTCTTTGTTGGCTTAATCTTTATTTCTACATTGAGTAAGATCAAATTTTGGGGCTGAATTATTAGTTATCTTGAGTTCTTAGAAATGTTTTTGTGATTTTGAATCAGGTTTGGAACAGAACATGGGAGATCCAGATTCAGCCTGGCTCTCCATGGAGTTCTTCTACAGTAAATGACGCTTTATTTCTTGGAAAAAGTTGGTTTAACTAAGGATGATGTGGGTGGTCGAACACAATCACACTCTCACTTCCTAATGACATTTAAAGGTGTTGTGTTCAGGTGCTCCCTGACTTGAGAACCACTGAGCCACTAAACATATGTAACCTGACAGAGACGCTGTAAGACGGCTGATGGACCCTCAGTGATCCAGCTGAGTCTGGCTTCAGTGTCAGCTTTGTTCTGGCTCTGGAGGACCACATGAGAACCGGATGTGGCACATATATTGCAGCCAAATTTGGCTCGCTCATGGGGGGACATTGACCCACCTGGCAACCAGGTTTACTAGATGTATGTCACTGTTGGAATATTTTGGCCACATGGGTCTCGTCTCCAGGTCACTCCGACCAAGTCGCCCTTTAAACTGTATGACTCAAGAAAGAGTGGTAAAACCTCTGATGTAAGAAGTAACTAGCTGCCGCCGGGTATCTGCTCTTTGCTTGGGTGTTAAAAGCAGCTTAGAGATGTTTTCACACCTAACGTTGGTTTGCTCTGGTCTGATTCCGATGATGAGTTTGTAAATTAGTTTAGTAAAAACCACAGTAAAACCATGTGAGAACGTTCCCTCCTCTGATTGGTCAGATTGTGTGGCTGGAGCAGGAAACGCAGGAGGAATGTTGCAGGAACTGTGAAGTTCAAACTTGTGTGTTCACCTGCTAGTGGGGTCGGATCGAGTTCAGAACTCCTTCTCACCAAAAACGAACGGCTCCAGAGTTTGTTTGGGACCAGATCGAGAGCACCTCCTCTAAAGGGTCTCAGTGCGATTGGTTTGGTCTGGTCATGTGTGAAAACACCCTTAGAGATGCACTGGGTCAGATTAAAGATAATGTGGGTCAGGACTCGAGAATGATGTCACCTGTCATGGGGCCCAGCAGATTTCTGACGGCACTACCACCACCACCACCAGAGCATCCTGACATCCAGCCTTTTTTCTACTGGTCTACACCTTTGCTGTGTGTGCGTCCTCAAAGAAAACACTTGGGTCAGATGAACAACACCTGGGGTCAACGCTCAGTTAAACCCAGCTGTTGTAAACAAACAAAATAAAGGTGAAGAGTCAGAAAAAACGCATCAACAATGGAGAACAAAGACAATGAGGAGGATGCAGAAAGATCTGGTGTCCTCGGAAAATATGTCAGAATATAACTTTGTCTTACTGCTGCTGATGTTGACACTGGTTGCATTACCTCTGCTGTTGCCATGGTTACATGGCACATCTCGCATGTTCAAAATGGAAGTGGAAAAGTAAAAAATTGTGATCCAGTGCCACAATGTGTTGACCATGTGTCCGGTGAAGTGCTTCTGAAGTGGAAACTGGTGGAAATGTTATTTTTGTGTATGTTGTTAACAGCCGCAGCGTCACAGGAATCTTCTCTCTGCCCGCCGGGCTCTGTAAATCAGACTCTACATACAACACACATTGTATATGTTCAAGGCTGGAGGAAACCAGCCTTTCGGCCTCTCGTTTAATGGGATCCTCTGGGTGCTTTTTATCTTCTGCAGCTCGTATTGCAGCGCTGTAAAAAAGCAGCTTGTGGCCTCGGCCCGCAGCAGACTTCAGGACACGTCTGTGCTTTTCATGTTTGTCTCGTCAGTTTTTCCTGGCTGCCATTTAAGTGGAGGGTGAACTTCTCAGACTTTTGGGGCCAAGGCAGTGACACCGTGCACCCATTTCTCATGGTGAAAACATTCCCCTCTCTGGGTCTGCGCTGCAGCAGGGTGAAGGGTGGGGTGGGCGTGTGTTTGTTGAATATTTGCTGGTAGTTCACAGGGTTGGGTTGGGTTGGGTTGGATGAGGCGATCCTTGCTTCTATTACATGTGATTCACAAACTGACAACAGTCCAGCAGATCCCTCGACACTGTGAAGCAGTTTTTCTGACTGATGTCATTCGTCCCCTTTTGACATTGCAGTTCAGCAGAATATAATCTTTCTTTTATTTCTAACTCCGTCTGATGGTATTTGGCTGTTTTCAAACATCATATCTTTTCAAGTCTTTCCATGTGGCTGACTGCCAGACTGAAAACAACTGATGTTTGTTTGATTGAGTGAATTTTTCTTTTTTTAATAGTTTTGTTTTTGGCACTTTGCCTTTGTTTGGCAGTCACAGTGTAGAGACAAGGACAGGAATCCTGGAGAGAGAGAGAGAGAGAGAGAGAGGGTATGACATGCAATAAAAGCCCTCAGCTGGATGTTGTGGTTATGTGGTTATGTGGTATGCACCTTAACCATTTGGCCATCAGGGTGCCAATGAATGGACCTTTTTGATGATAAAATCCACAGTAACTCAGAAAATGTAATATCTTTTGGATTTTGGACTGGTGCTGATTTTGTGAGTAAATGTGAGGAGGGAAACAGACATATACAGTATTGTGATGATTTTACATACTCCATAATGAGGTCCTGGAGGCCATATTTCACTAATTATTCCAATATGTGTCCGTTGAGCTTCACGGATTCTCGGTGGATGTTTTCCAGATTAAAGTCTCCCCTTGTGAGATGCAGTTTGGCTCTGTGAGTCTATGAAAATGTGGCTCCCTGGAAAATAAATATTCCAAACCACAGGTAGAGATGTTATTTACGGTGATAGCGGTGATGATGATGGTTATGACATTTATTTGTCTGAGCAGAATATTTGAGTCGTACATCATCCACATCTGGCGGAGTGGTGATCCGTCTTTATTGTCCACATATTTTATCAAAGCGGAGCTCAACAGGGTGCGACATCTGTTCCGCTGTCTGCTCCGTGCAGTCTCTGCATTACTCAACAGTTTGAACTGTTTCCTTTTACACCGTTGCTCATCTCATCATGACTCAGAGGAATGAGTACCAAGGACTGGTACTGTCCAGAAGGCTGTTCCCCTCTTCAGTAGTGTTTCCCCTCTGTTAGAAGGGTGTTTCCCGTACCGCCCCGCCTCTCTGTGGTTGGGGTTAGGGCTCAGGTTAGGTCATGGTTAGAAGTAGCGGAAATAATTGGTTGGGGTTAAGGATAAGGTTGGATTTATGTAGAGGTCTTAAATTGTTATCGGTTCCTGATGGTCAGAGCAGGACTCAGGATACTGCTAAGCTCAGTATTTGGATGTCATTCATTCATTCATTCATTTAAAGGAGCTATTTGTAAGTTTTGTCATTGCTACATAGCCAACGTCAGCATTAACAGCTGTTTACTTACGAGTTCAGCGTCAAACTGACAGCTGTCTCTAGCAGTCGAAAGCAACCCTTCTATTACTTTTGCTTCTATTACTATCACTTATTTTCTTCTATTTAAGTTAGCATGCTAACCAGCTAGCCCCAGTTCAGAGGACGTATTATAACCTCTTGGCTTCACACTGAAGCTTATGCCAAGACTGGTAAGTAAACAGC
Source organism: Seriola lalandi dorsalis (assembly GCF_002814215.2). Taxonomy (NCBI): domain Eukaryota; kingdom Metazoa; phylum Chordata; class Actinopteri; order Carangiformes; family Carangidae; genus Seriola; species Seriola lalandi. The sequence goes on from NW_019525437.1 coordinate 4,803,621, forward strand.
TGTTAATGCTAACGTTAGCTATGTAGCAATAGCAAAACTTACAAATAGGTCCTTGAACGTTCAGCATTTTCTGTTTGCAAGCTGTTAAAAACATGTTTTTATTATTACTGTAACAGTTTAAACACGAATGTTAGCTTCAGGTGGCGTTAGCATGGCTTCCTGCTGCTGAACATGACTCGTTGCTGGAACTGGTGAACACAAGGTGAATGTCTGTCCTGTTATGAGCTGGCATATTGAGTCTAATGGAAGTGTGGTACTTTTTGTGTTTCTGTCCTTTAACTGTAGGACTGAGCTTTTCTCCACTAGTGTCTTTGAAAGTTTACAAAATGGCTTCAGAGAAGGAAAAGTCTCTTTCTTCACACTGCTTTGGAAACACAAGATTTAGCTTACCTTACATCATGTGTTGTATGTATCCTGTGTGTATTAATGAAAGACACTTTATTTGCACTGCAGTTACAAGATTTTATTGTAGCCTCACTAACATGGCTGTAACAGCTGTAGAGGCTCTGGCATTCTCAGTCTTTGTTTTTGCTGTCAGTGTGCCATTCTTCATGCTGTGTCACTCCACAGCACGGCCGCCTCCAGCTGCCATTACACAGTCCCTCAGATATTTGGAGGAGCTGAGGAACTGAGGCTTTTCCCCTCCTTTTTAGATCTGAATCCACGGCTCTCCACAAAGAGAGGAAACCACTGCTCTGTAACTCTCTGCTGGAAACCCACCTGTTGTTTACTCAGACTGACCGAGAGTCCTCAGAACACAATGCAAATACAGCAGAATCTGCTGCCATGCAAACAACTTGTCACCACGAGACCTGCTATTAGTATTTCTGTCACTAAATCTGCATGAAAGGAGAGGACAACACTGTACACTGAAACTATAAACTCTACTCTAAGATGGGAGCCTCATTGTACCACTTTTTTCTGATCGTTCTCTAGATAAAAGATCAGTTCACCCAAATTATGGCAAATTATCTTCTTGAAAGGAAAAATGCTACATTTTGAAAACAGCACTTATTTGCTTGCTTATTCTCAGCGTGAAGACTGGAAGCAGTGGGAAACAGTTAGCCTGGCTCTGATCAGGTTTTACAAACTTTTGCTTTTATTAACAAGGTAACCACAAGGTTTGCTTTAATTATATTCAAGTGACTCCATCTACTGACACCTCCAAAGTCGTCTTAACAAATTGTACCACATTTGTTTAATTCATAAATGAATATCAATAGAACAACACACGAGTCTGCAGCCAGCACCTCTGTGAGATTATACTTGAGCTAAATGCTAACCTACGCACAATGACAATGCTAACATGCAGGTTTCTAAAAGGTGATGTTTAGGATAGTAGCATGCTAACATTAGCACTAAACACAATGTGCTAACCAGCCACTAGTTTTGTAGGTATTTGATCATAAACCAAAGCATTGGACAAATTATAATTTTTGACCTGATGATGGCATTAGATAAAAAGTCATTGTCTAGCAGTTATGAGTGTCTGGATAAAACTTTGTGCCACTCTGTCCAGTAAATGTTCAGATATTACACTAACAATGTCAGCCTGCTGGTGGCGCTAGAGGAAAAGTCAGAGGATCACCAACGTCTGGAGGCTTCATCCTCTTGGCATCATCAATGTCTGGACCAGATTTCATGGCAAACTGTCCAATAGTTGCTGAATGTGTGGACCGAGGAGGTTGGTGAGAAACCACAGGTGCTTGTTGGAACTGTTTCTTGACAAACCACATGCGTATCCATCCACCGGCGTCTCTGCGCCTCTGGCTGTAGTACAGGTTAGTGAGCACATGTTGCACTGTTTCTTCTTTAAGAGGAAGCTCAGGTGTAAAAGGTGCAGTCTTTACGTTACGTTAGGAGGACATTTTGTCTTCAGGTGAACTGCTGTTTATGCTACATGGACAAAAGTATTTGGACAGCCAAATACTGCAGCCAGAGCTGAACATGTGATTCTGCTAGTTGTTGAACCTGCTGCAGGGATTTCCTCCCATTCAGACACATTAGAGCATCAGTGAGGTCGAACACTGATGTTGGTGATTAGGTCTGGCCCACAGGCGGTGTTCCAGGTCATGGTTCTGTGCAGACCAGTCAGGTTCTTCCATACCATACTGGGGAACCCATTTCTTTATGGAGCTGGTTTTGTGCAAGAGGGCATTTTATTGTTGAAACATGAAAGAGACAGAGTTGTAAGAACACGGTTATCTAACATATCACTGTGTGCTGCAGCATTAAAAACCCAAACCACGAGGCGTGTCCACATATTTTTGGCCATATTCAGTTCTCGTCTCTGTCAGCTTTGGGCTCAGAGCAGGTGGAGATCTTTTGCACCCACAGCTGAAAGTGCATGTCTGCATGCACGTTATTTTTGGTGTAAACACGAGGAATGCAGGTAAAAATGTCAGACCTTCTGGCCTCACGTCATCCCGCTGTGATGGCATGCGAGCGTCAGACCGGCTCTGCAGCTTGTGGAAGTATCTGACAGACTGATGAGTTTATGATTGTTTAAGAAAAGCTCAGAAATCAGCGACGCCCATCTGCAGCTGCCTTTCTGCTTTAATAGCAGATGTGTGAGTCAGACGAAGAGAATATGTTTAATATCAGTGAAATCACATCAGGGCAGTAAAACCTGTCAGCTCTGCAAGGTCAAAGACAGTTAAGGTATTTTAAAACCCTTAGCACCTAGTTGCCTCGATGTGAGTCTAAACTGTTCTCCTCCGAGTCATAACTCAGTCAAATCTGAACTCACAGACATGATACACATATTTTTTTAGATTCAGGATGACTTACACTCTCCAAGAATATAACTTATAACCCTCAGTATCCATTATGAATAAATGCCATGAGTTAGCTTAGAAATCATAGAACAAAAGACTCTCTTTTAACTCCAGAGCCTGCCTGAGAATCGTCAGGTTTTTAAGTTTTCTCTGGTGTCACAGGAATCCAGTGATAGTTGTCGGCACATTCATGGCTACACTGCAAACAGGAACTGCAAATCGCTGATTCAGCTACCTTTAATGCGGACAACAACGTAAACGTGGCTCCATAATAATGAATGAATGAGTCTACACCTTCAGAAATGGAGCATGGGCGGCTTCAGCGTCACTGTTTGTCTGCCACCTGACTAGTAACGTCCACTCATATTCATGCAGGTGTACAAGGTGGTCATTATAACCTGAGTTCTCTGCTGATGTGCTCATGCCGACACTGTTTACACTGGGTTTTTATTAAAGTAAATCTGAATCTGAGTTTGAGGAGTAAATCACTGCAGCGAAGAGGAGCTGCAGTTTAATATGAATGGGCTTGAGCTGAAACTCACTGTGATCTGAACCTTGCTGTATGTGCATTTTCAACACACACAACTCACACACACACACACACACACACACACCCACACACACCCACACCCACATATTTCTGTCACCAGCGTGCAGCCCCCCCCTCCTCACACACTCACTGCGTCTTTGTCTGACATTTCTCTGCTTTGTAGTGACTTGTTCAGGGTCTCGGGTGTTTCCAGACTGACAACACTTCAAAGTCTAGTGGAGTCAAATCACAAATATTTAAATATTTTGATTATCAAATTGTTCTTTTAAATTATTTATGAAGCACTCTTTTTGAACGTGCTTTAATCAGGGCCCTTCAACTTTGGAACGACCTGCCAGAGGAGGTTCTTAAAACCCATTTTTATAGACTTGCTTTTATGTGATGTCGTCTTTTTATCGCCCTTTTATTGCTTTTATATGGTATCTGCTCTCTCTAATTGTCCTTATTTATATTGAAGTGTATTCTGTCTTCCCTGTTTAACTTTGCCATATTTCTGTCTTGCTTTTGTTTGGCCTTACGATCCGGCTTTCTGGTGTTATATTACCATCTGAGCCTCTTGCCAGTTAGTGCTTTTGTCAAAGCACTTTGTAAACTCTGTTTTTAAAGGTGCTATATAAATAAAGTTAGTAATTATTATTATAATACTGAGCTCTTACTTGGCCTTTGAGCTTTAACTGGGAGTGATCCTGTGTGGAAAGTTTGAACTGTTGAATAGATGTCAGCATTGTCTCTGCATACTTGTTCACTCAGTGTGTGTTTGATGTGTGTGTATGACAACAATGACATGTGCTGACATGCCAATGTTCCACACGCACACACACGCACACACACACACACACACACACACACACACACACACACTCAGACAACCAAAGGAACATTGTGATTTACCTGCTGGACATAAATTTACTACCTGGAGATGAATTATTTATTTAATGCAAGAAGATTTTTACTGTCCAGAATGATCAGTGTGATTCATTTTCCTGCAGAAGGTGGAAAATCCTCCTCACACCATGTCAAAGTCAAGATTTATTTTAAGGTAATTTTCACCACCAGACCGTCTCATTAGAAGAACAAACACACAACGCAACAGATTATTATGGGAAGATTCATTCAGCATAGCGTAACAGAGAGGAAGCTGAACTTTTAGTGGGTCTGAAGTTGGTGCAGGTGAGGTGACCTTAGCTGTGTTTGGTTTGTGTGTGGATGTTTATGTGTATTCATACCTTTTTTTTTTTATTGTTTGTGCATTTGATTAGCTTTGCCACATCTGCCGTGCATGTGTTTGCAAGGCGTGTGCAAGTCTCAAGTGAAGGTATTAAAGGATGAGTTCACAAATTTTTGGACGCATCATTTATGCTTGTGCATTTCAACTCAAAACTCAAACTCAAAATAACTTTATTTATCCGTTATGTTTGGGAAAACAAACACGTAGAACGTAGCTAGTGTAAAACAGTTTAAAATAGTGCGTGTGCTTAAAATAGTCCATAGATAAATATGTAGCAGGTGACTGGAGTCAGTGAGTTCAAGCCTCAGGCTAACTCAGGCATTAATGAGTTTGAAGGATGTAGGCACAAAGCTTGACATGCCCCACTTGTTCCTGAATATGAGTGTTCCCGGGTTTCCCTCATGAAGTTGTTTGTCAGATGTGTTCGTGTCTAGATCTCCTCTTGAATTGACTTAACATGAAAGTGACGGCCAGAACAAAAGCTGCACTCTTTAAATATTTGACTTTTTCTGTGAGATGGCACCTTGTGCTTGTTTTGCTTGAAGGTGGAGGTTCGGTGCAATAAAACACTGGGAAACCTCTCTGATTTGTGTGTGTGTGTGTGTGTGTGTGTTTGTGTGTGTTAGCAGGATGTCCCAAAAACTAGGTGAAGTGAAACATGTCGAAAAGTCCAGATCAGGGAAGTTAATCTCTGAACACTTCCAGTAATAACATAATAGAATTAGTCTGCTACATGTTTCCCTTGATTATCTCTCACTTTGATGCTGCTCAAGACCCAAATTATTATCCATTTATTATCCAGACATGCTGTTATTAAAATCAACGTAGAGATTCGTGCAGCTCATTTCTCCAACTGTCTTTCTTTTAGTACTTTTTTAATTTAATTAGCACGATTAAAAGGTCTGAAGAAGTCTTAAACACGAGTAATGAGCCCTGAATGTACTCTGTGTTTAAAGTCAGAACATTTTATCCTCTGCTCTCTGACATCATTACTGTTGAAGGTGGAGCAGCAGGTCTCTCCAGTGAAACAGGGGCATGTAGTGGAGCTGCTGCATCACTCTGCAGCTCATAGTTCACATACCAAACGCTCACATACACACTCATACTGAATCAGACTCCTAGACATGTGTATCGGTCGATACAGAGTGCTGGTGCGATACCAATGCATGAGAACAGATGTATACTACTGACCCTGTGTGGATATGATCTTTCTTGTGAGGCATGGCTCAGGTTAAACCTTTGAATTAATGCGTTAATAGAATTTGTTCTAATTTGTCTTTGTTTTAATATCTAATTTGACTGTCACTCATAAAAGAAATAAATAAAAGTAGCATTAGCGCTCCAAATAAAAGCTTTGCATCCTGTACACTTTGCCTTTTTGCTGGTGGGACTGTCCGGTATAACATGTTGGCGTTTTGCTAACGGCTAACGTTACACTATAGCTGCGTCCCAATTCAGGGGCCACATGCTTCAGAGGACGCGGTCTATGAAGGTGTGGTCCTCCGTAGCCATCGTAGACCACGAAGGCCTAACCAAAATGAGACGGTCTGCTCTACGGAGGAATTTTCGCTGTGCATCACCAGCTGTGCCCGCCCTTACCGTTGTGTTCTGTTGCCTAGCAACCTTGACAGCACATAACTTTTTTCACATAAACCTGAGGTTTTAGCAATTGTACCGTTGCTGCTGAACTGAGCTGAAACCCAGTGTGTACAGTTAAAAGTGTAATCCTCTCTGTCGATGTTTGCTACCATGTTATTTTCATTAGCAGCTTGCAGTGAATCTTGGGATACGTTGGCCCATGAAGAATCCACCTGTTGGATTCTTTATTGCCCAGGAAAAGAAGGAAGAGAGCCTTGGATCGCGCGGCTGTGACACAGTGGGTCTTCAGATGCAGCCTCTGAAGGATGTGGCCCCCTGAATTGGGACACGGCTTACCATTTACCAGAAATCAGTTCTTCTTCACAGCTCTAAAACGGTTGTTGTGGCTGCACAGCAGCTTCCTGTGTAGGCAGTAGTTTACTAATATTATACGTGGTATCGGCTCAGTGCATAGAGTCACGTACTCGCAGATACCCCATCCAGTATTTTTGGCAGTGGTGGAGGCTTTTCTGATACTAGTATCGGCATCACTCACGTGTGTGTGTGTGTGTGTGTGTGTGTGTGTGTTAGTTAAGAGTTATTGGTGGCTGAAATCATTCCTGTTCTGAAGACGACTTGTAACACTGGTTCAGTTTGAGCTGAGAGGATTTCAGATTGTACCTCGTGGCTCGACTCTTTATCGTCTCAGTGTGTTGTTGTGTGTTCAGTTGTTCGCCTCTCGGATGAAAACATCTGTGTGTTTTGGTGGGAGCAGTCCGAACATGTGGTCTGTTTAGTCTTTGTAGGTTTCCATCATTTGAAGTTCTGCTTCCAGCTTTAGGTGAATTTCAAACTTTAAATTTCCCATATGTAAGAAAATGAGAGTGAAGGTCTGTAGTGTACTTGTTCGCAGCCTCTCTCCAGTCGGCTACCCAGCATCCATCTGCATCCATCTGAACCTTTGTTTTAAACCATGAAACCATAAAAATTCAATACCCTTGAAGTTTCCCAAAAAACAAAAAACAAAACAAAAGCCTTAAAGAAGCTATTTTTAAGTCCGCTGGACGAGCTGGCAGCTTCAGGGAAAGAGTGGGTGAGTAGCTTTTATTGTATTAATGAACTGTCACCATCTGGGAACACAACATTCAGTTCTCACAGTACAGTTTTAGTTTTTATAGGCTGGAACTCCCTTCACTAATGAGACATGAGAACCTCTCATATCAGACTGTGGCAACAGTTATTTCAGCTATGAGCATAATGTGACTACAGTAAACATTAACATAAGCAGAGTCTGCAGTCAACATGGCTCCACCTTTCCACGACTGCCCGAACCACATTAGTGCTGTGCATGTAAACACATTAATGTTTACATAGGTTGAGAGTCAGTTGCTGCCCTTTGTGTGTCGCCTTCATGTGACAGAGTGTGTTTAGAGGCGAGGTCTGTCTGCTGTGGTTTATTTTTCTACCCAATTATGCTGCTTTTATGACACTTCTGTCTTTGTCTGTTTGGCTTTAAATTACATCTTTACAATCTGTGTTCACCACTTTGCAAATTATTCAGTTTTATTAGTGTTTTTTTTTTTTTTCTACACATGCCAGCAGATAAAAGGAGGCAGATGGCTCACACTGGAACGTTTACAGTAAACGCTGATTAACAAGAACCGTTCCTATAAACAACAATAGCTACAAAAACAAGGCAGTAATTGTGACTAAAAGCTAATGATTATTTCTTTTATTCTTTTGTTTATAAAATATCAAGTTATCTGAGCCCAAACTGATTTTCTTAGGGACCGTATGAAAATTATTTGGGTATGGGGGAGGGCTGAGATCCTCTTTAGTATTATTACATTTTTTAATTGTCCCCTTGATTTAGAGAAAATGGGTTAAACCTGTTTCATCATTTAATAACTGAAAAAGAAGTTTAAGACGGTGGACACCCCACTTTAAAACTTAGTATCTAATTGGAAAAATAATTTTCACAGAAGCCAGCAAGAGAAATTACAATATGACAAAATGACAAAGACCGCATTTTAAGAGCTTTTAATAAATAAGAGGTTATTACTGCAACTGAATGAGTGATAAAAATGCTCATGCAGGCAGCAGCTCTGTGGGTGCTTTAAGGCTCAAGTGCTGTATTATTTCACCCCACCCCTGGAGTCTGAATTATTAATATATTATTAAATATTGATTTATCAGGTATTTAGTTTGCTGGATCTGACAAAAACAGACACCCCCATGTGGTAATTTTATCCTTTAGTGGTTCCTCAATTGGTTTTCCAGCAGAATGTACAAAATGACTTGCATTAAAATAGACTACACACTCTTCATCTAAAAGAAACAATACACTGCCCTCCTCCTTTTCTGGGTAAATTTCATACAGTCCTTAAGAAGTGCTGATTTTGTCTGATCAGCTGTGATAAAAGCCAAAGTTTATTTGCTTTACTGTATAAAACTCACCTTTAAGAGACCATAATCATAAAGGGTGTGTCTGAATATTTCTCCCCTCCTCCGACTCCCTCTCCGTGTTTGCATAACCATTGAACCCGAATAGAGAATATATTAAACAAACAGCGGCTGGAGATGTTTTGCATAATCAGCAGCAGGGTGATCAGATTAGGGGCCATTCAAATCGACTGAGAACAGCGTGAACCGGGATGAACTCAGAGGAGGAATCACTGAAGAAGAAGAAGAATTACCTCCTCCATCTTGACTTAGTGAAGAGGACGAATGTATTTTAACAGAAAACTTGTGTCTGTCAACCGGCTGGCAGCAGAACGAGACTCTGAAGGAAGAAACCGGCTGACAGATAAAATAAATGTTGTGCACAGAGACCTCTCAGGGTTTGGAGCTGCAGAGCTGAAGCAGGAGAATATAAAACCTTGTCCAGTGTCTGTAAGAAGAGACCTGCTGCTTTTATGATCCTTCCCCCGAGTGACTCACTGCTTCTGCTTTATTGGAAAAAGGTTAACCTCCAACCTGAATGCTTGTGTAGCTGTCAGAGCGCTGATGTAAACTGCAGCATCCAGAGTCTTTTTCTTTTAGTGTCTGTGGAGGACTGGGTGGCGTCTTATGTCTTAGTGTCTCTGGGGATGCAGCGTGCTTTACTTTCATGCATCTGTTTTCTCCTTATTGAAGCAGTGCAGCATCAGCTCACTGAGCCGTTGACACAATAACCAGAATTGTTATGTGCGCCGCCGACTGACAGTTCTGAATTTTTGTTGGCTCTGCACCACAGGCGGAGCTGACGATCATTTGCGGCTCATCAGAGCTGCTGTCTGTCTGCCCCATAACAGTGGCCACTCTTCCTGGGGGTCCCCTCTAATTCATGAACAGTACTTCAATACCTCATAAGCTCAAAGACGATTTTACTAAAACACTAGGAAACAAAGGAACCACCTTCAGAACGAGATTAGCCTGATGGTGTCAGGAGAGGAAAGGTTAGGGGTGGAGGTCTTCATGGGTTCACTCAGGTCCCGGTAACTGCAGCTGACCCGCAGCATGTGTTGTTTGTGTTTGCTTCCTGTTTGGGTCTGATTGGGCCAATCAGGAGAGACTGATAATGGGAACAAAAGAGGATGAGAAATCTGAAGTGAAATGGAATTTATTATTAAGAGAAGGAATACACTTTGGCGCTTAGGTCCCGGCAGGAAGTGGATCACCGTGGAGAGCGGTCCATAAGTTTTAAGGTCCGTCCAGTTAGAGAGGAAACTTCCCCTGGAGTCTAGACACTGGTGGGGGTGAGGAATGGAGCTCGAGGATGGAACGTCTTCACGAGAGGGAAACTTCTGATCGGATGGTTTGATTTGATTTGATTTGATGATTTGATTTGCAGTCATGAAAGTTTATTTTCCTCTGATTTTGATTCCAATAGCTCAATTCCTCTCCAACGCCAGTGATCTCTGTTTTAAACTGTGTAATCTGCACCGAGAGGAGCTCAGTGGAATCATTATTATGTAAAGCCAGAAATCTGTGGCATCACGTTGAGACTGTGGTCGCCACTCAGGAGATGGAAACTGCCCACGACTGGGAGCAGGATGTCCACTCTGATTACATGATCGTGTGTGTTGGGGGGGGGGGGAGTCTTCATCGGGGTCAACGGGGAGACGAGAGACTGACTAACCTTTACGCACTGCATTGTTTAGGCCTGAGGAAAAAACAAGGAGTTCCCCTGAGGTTCCTCATCAACAGCTTCGAACTGCAGCTGCTGATGAAGAAAACTCCCCTGTCGCTCACTGACACTGAGAAACAACAATCCTTTCAAATACTCTTCGTTTATCCCAGAGAACATTAAATCTGACGTTCAAAAGCCTTTTCCAAAGGTGCACAACGGCCCCCTTAATTTACACTGGAGGTGTTTAAAAAGTTTACCACAGATTTGAGGTAAATTAATGGATTGCAACATGTTTGTTTATTTATTTATTTAAAGATGCAATTTTAAAAGATTACTACATATTTTGTGTTAATCAATTAATACATGAATTGTTATTAATACATGATTATCTACACTGTTACAGGGGGAAAAACCCTCAAGATGGGTATAAATTAAGGGATTCTTTCCGTGTTATTTGGTCGCTTGTAAGGGAATTACAATCCATTCATTTATCTAATTTTTCCCCTTAAAAGATTGTAACATTATAGTATTAATAAAAGGAAGGTTATTACATTAATGTTGAACCCCTTAAATGACCAAATTGAAGAAAGAAAAGAGCTTTTCTTAGTTTTGAATTCAAGGATGGCTTCAGTTTTTTTTCTTAAAAGTCCTGACTATGAAGCTGAACACTAAGCTAATCATAAAATCTGTTTATGATTAATACCTTAATATGTTGCAATCCATTATATCATTCAATTCCATTAAAATGTTATTTTCATCTTCCTTAAATTGATGGAATTTTAATGAAAAATTAAGAAATTTATGATAAAATCCCTTAAAACCAACAGAATGTTGTGAATGTTAAAGCCTTCCTACACTTTTATAAACCTTTATAAAATCTGTGTGGTTTCAGATCATTTATTACTTATCTATTAGGTATCCCATAATAATCCATTCAAATTCATGGATTAGCTCTCGATTATTTACAGTAGAAATGAAGCGATCCACTCTGATAAAACTCTGACTTTCTCTCTGTTTGTCTTGTTTCTGTAGCTGAGTTATAAAACCTCACATGTATTTTCATTTCTTGACTCTGTTTTCGTTGCACATCGTCAGCCCAGACACACAGTGTGATGGAGCACCGCATGATCTGTTTCCATAGTGATGTGAGGCTGGTTGTCGTGGCCCTGTGCCATCATCCCCGCTGTAAAACATCCTGCTGCTACTCAGAGTGATAATGACAGAGCCATGAACCTCGGCATTAACACTGAATGAACAGTTAGAGAGACAATAAACAGCCAGCCGCATGCTCAGGCATGTTTATCCATTAAGTGGAGGATGTGTCACAGGGAATTACCTATAATAGTTTGTGGATATTGAGCATTTAAAGCTCGGTAAATAGTCATTTAAATCTTTTTTTTCCTCCTCTCTCTGTTGGATGTGATGTGGTCTGCAGCCGTGCGGAGCGAAGACAGAAAATGGGCAAAATTGGAAAGAATTTCTCTGGTGACTTTCACCAAGCTTTAGTCTGTCTGTGTGCTGGGCTTTGTTTTGTTTTTCCTAAGAAACTGAATCCCTCCGTGTCAGGAATCTGGCCTGGTTTCGCAGGAACAGAGCGAAACCTGAGAGTTTTTTTTCTTTTCTCTCAGTAATGATGCGAATGTGCTGCCAGCAGTCGTAGGCTGATGAACCGCAGGAGGGACTGAGGAGAGAAGCAGGAAGTGAGAGGGATCTGGTTGATGCTCGGAGACTTGGACAGAGACAGTCAGTCTGATTGGACACTTTGGACAGAGAGACACTGCAACAGCAGCCTCTGTGATCGATCTGATCTGAAATCTGTGCTCCCGGTTCACAAGTCCATGCCCGCGGATTGCAAACATGTAGGCAAATGGCCCTTTTTTTTTTTGTTCTCACATGACCCTTGGGGGCCGCCGTAGATCACCTCGGCTACAGTGTGATATCATCTGGTGTTTGTTATCCAGGCTGGAGGAAGACAGGCACAGAGGAAGAGATGGAAAATGAGCTCAGGTTGTGTTTTTAGAGGGCTCTGTGTGTGTGTGTGTGTGTGTGTGTGTGTGTGTGTGTGTGTGTGTGTGCGTGTGCGTGTGTTAAGCTTTTGGCAAATTCAGCGTTGTGCAGAAAGTTTTGACCATTTATGGCAAATTCAGCTCCATTATGCAGATGAGAGCAGTTTAATATGTTGGTAAATCTCACGTCTGTGTGTCCAGTACTGAGCTGGAGTCGTGGATGAGGACGTGTTTAGCCTAGTTTAGCATAAAGACTGGAAGCAGGAGGAAACAGCTAGCCTTGCTACAAGCCACAAGGCATGTTTATTTATACAGCATTACTCAGACTCATGGCAATTCAAAGTGCTTTACAGAGAGAGAATACATTAGAAATAGAACATTTAAGATTACATTAAAATAGTATTTTTAAAAACAAATTTTAATGAATAAAAATGAAAATATTGGAATACGTCATATCAACATTGCATAAAATGAGGTAGGAGACCGTCTCTGACGACTGATTACGATGATAAAGAGAGAAACACTGGTGAGGCTGGAACCAGAACACATTAGTTTCTCATTAGTTTCTTAGCTGTGCAAATGAAAAATATAAATAAACTTTGGACAAACAGTCAATTGATTTTTTTATTTTTACAATCAAAGATGTTAATACTGACAACTGAAGACGGACTGTTGTGTCGTTTCAGTCTCTGAAAACATCCCGCTCCTCTGAGTCTTTGTCGTCTCGCTGGTGTCAGATCACATCACTATGTTTTCTTTGTTCTTAAATGACTCGGATTCATCAGATTCACTGACTTCAACATTTAATTGATCGAAATAGCTGCCGATTCATTCAAATGACTCGGTGCACGTAAGTTAAACTTCCCTCCCTCAGATGTGTAGTCTGGGCTCAAGTGAGTTTAAAATGTGTGTGACTCTTTGTGTCTGAAAAGCCTTGGAACTGGACTTCCTGGTTTATATTTCATCCTTTACCTGCAGCAACACGCCCTCACCTGCACAGCCCCTCTCTCATTGTTGATGTGAAATCTGACCACAAGGCAGAGACTGGTGCTCAGTATTCAGCACCTTCCCTCGAGCATAATACGTTTTTCTGTGTTGGTCTAATGTGATGTGTTTACTCTCTGTGTGTGTGTGTGTGTGTGTGTGTGTGTGTGTTTGCACAGGCCAGGCCGAGGCCGAGCTGAATGAGTTCAGTCCGTACTACAGGAAGCAGTTCTCTGTGGCCCAGTTCTCTCAGGTGGAAGACGACCTGGAGCAGCACAAAGAGAAGATCACGCAGCTGCTCAAACAGAGGGTACGTGGTTCCTGACCCAAAAATCAGCAGCTGAGCGTTCAGGCTTTAAAATCTGGCTGAATGAATCAGAGGTTTGCTCATGGAAAAATAACCAGAACTGCACCAATCAGCACTTGTGCAGGTGTGATGTCATCCAGCTGTGTGTCAGTTCACCTAAATCACAAAGACGGATTAAAACGTCAGCTGCTCAGTGACTATGAAATTTGGAAGCTCTGATAGAAAACCCGGGATGATTTCAATCCGTTCTTCCTTTTTAAACCCAGAAATAACTGAGGGAAAACAAGAGCAACAGAAAGCAACCGTGAACAAAAAGTAAACCCAGGTTATTATCCTACCTTTTGTCCCAATTATCCAATCAGGACACAGTAGAGAATGAGCTCATGAAGAGACCAGAACATCAAAACCAGTCATTAAATTATGAAATAATAACAGCTGTCAACTCCATGATTGTTCCTATTTCTACTTTACATATGTTAGTCTGACCTTTGACCTTTTTTCATTGTCTTTGTTTTCTTCACAAGCACCAGCCACGTTTGAGCTCAAGGTGCTGTACAGTAACAAGACGATGAAACAACAATCGATAATAAAACAGCTACAAAGGCATTTGGGAAAAAAAAAGAATTAATAAGAGGAGATTAACTTGAGTAGAAACAAGAAGTTAGATCAATAATGACGATTAATTTAGAGGTTAATATGAGGGACTGAAAATTAGAAATTAAAATTGTGAAATTGTGATTTGTAAACACAAAACACAACAAATAAATATTGGGCAGTAGGTTCAAGTTAATTTGTATTGCGTTATTTGGTCTCTACACATTAAACTGAATGAGGTCCCAGGTCATTTAAAGTCAACCAAGTCTTCTTACCTCTGCTGTTGTGTGTTGGGAGAGCGGCAGGAACAAGATCAATAAGTTGATCAAGAAGGCAGGATCGATTGTCGGCCTGATTCCAGATTCTCTGGAGACCGTCATGGGTCAGAGAACCAGAGGGGAAGGTCAGGAGGTTCAGTCTCTTCATGAAGAGCAGCACTGAGGAGTTGAGGACGTTGTTTGTTGCCATGGCGTTTCGGCTCTTTAATGCCCAACATCGATGCAACTGTCTTTTCAATTTAACGTTACTGATGCTGTTTTTTTATGATGTTGTTTTATCTGTCCATTGACTTTACGCTTGGCGCTCGTCGACACACTAATTGATGCTGCAGTGAAAAATGTAATTCCTCTCAACGACTCTGCCTGGGGTCATTGATTTCTGATTAATAAAGTTCATCCCAGGTGCAGGTATTTTAAATCACTCCCTGAAGAATTCCACAGGTTCGCTCCCCATCTGTATTAATGTAGCTTCTGCAAACTGATCTAAACTCAAACAACCACATTTCTCTGCTATATCCAGGTTTTTGTCTCTGTGCTTATTAATTCCAGTAAATCAGATTCTGTTCTTCATGTGTGTTGTCTGTGTCATCGGCAGGAGGCTCCTCAGGAGGCAGAGGTGCTGTACGAGGAGGGCGTCTTCTACTTTGACGACACCAGGAAGTGGAGGGAGAGGTACGTGGTGGTGAGAGCCAACTACTGCCTGGAGTGTCACGAGAGTCTGGAGGTGAGTGTGACGTCGAAACAGTCGAAACAACACGACAAGCTACAAAAGACCATGAAGAATATAAAAAGTTGCTGCCTTTTGTCTTCTTTTTCTTCTTCTTCTGTCAGAGTTTTGTTAAAGGAGTTCCTCCGCGCCACAAGCTGCTGCCTACAGGGGGCACTGTTCTGACCACAGAGGAGCGCTACATGGCCATGGTGGACCGCTGTTTTCCTGATGATACCAGTGAGTAAAGACTTGACACCTGGAGAACAGTGATGGTTAATGCCAATGTTGTTTTCCCACAATGCCCCACAACTGTCAGAAGTCACCACCTGCCTTTATAAAGAATAATACACACAACGCAGCGCATCAGTTATATAACTAGAGCAATATAATTATTCTTGTTTATAATTATTCTGACTAATTAGTGTATTTTAATTACCGCAACATGTTTGTCAGACACTAGCCAGACAGGAACAATAAACAGTAACGCCAGCGGCTGACACACTAGTGTCACAAGCTGAGCCTGACGATCTGGGTCCACCCCAACACCCACACCCACACCCGGGGGTGTGACGTATTTCTGGTAACATCCTGTTAGTGAGTCACTGTGCATGATCACATCAGCATCAATTCACAGACTCTGAATTTAATACACATCTACATACATGATCTATATCTTTAAATACTGTAACCGATTTGAATACAGATACTTTTTATTGCCGAAGATAACGTGGCGCTGCAGTTGATGTGTAAAACGACACTTCACACTTTAAATCGTTTCCCACTGTGACTCTGAACAGTAAACTTCACCCACGCGTGCTCAAAGCTAAAACCAGCTCAGGTGGGAGGACTGAAGGAATCTGGTAAAAACAGTGTTTAGATGTTTGTTAAATGAGAACAGGGACCTTCTGGAGGCTCCTGCAGAGACACACACACACACACACACACACACACACACTTTGAATATCAAAATCAAACCCATGAATCCATGTGGAAATAAATGTTTTTTTTCTGGGCTGGAAGAATTAACTCTTCACTTCTCATCTTCTGGAACTTGTTTACTCTGAACAGTGTCTGTGTCTGTGTCTGTGTCTGTGTCTGTGT
>NW_019525437.1:4819893-4820273 GCF_002814215.2 Seriola lalandi dorsalis
TGTTGTTGGGGCAGCGGTTGTGGTTGGGGCAGCGGTTGTTGATGTAGGGGCAGTGGTTGTTGTAGTTGTAGTTTGTGCAGTGGTTATTGTTGTAGGGGAAGTGGTTGTTGTAGTTGGGTCAGCAGTTGTTGTGGTTGAGGCAGTGGTTGTTGTTGTTGGGGCAGCGGTTGTTGTTGTTTGGGCAGCGGTTGTGGTTGGGGCAGTGGTTGTTGTAGTTGTAGTTTGTGCAGTGGTTGTTGTAGTTGTAGTTGGGTCAGCGGTTGTTGTGGTTGAGGCAGCGGTTGTTGTTGTTGGGGCAGCGGTTGTGGTTGGGGTAGCGGTTGTGGTTGGGGCAGCGGTTGTTGTGGTTTGGGCAGCGGTTGTTGTTGTTGGGGCAGCGG